>NC_058408.1:17055554-17279517 GCF_002201575.2 Neomonachus schauinslandi | reverse complement strand
ATATATATATATATATATATATATATATATATATATATATATATATAACATTTTAGTGAAATACAGAAAGGGCCTGAGTTTCTTTAAGGAGCACTTCCTAATGAATTTTATGCACTACTAGACTACAAATGCCATGGCTCGGCAGACTAATGACTATTTAAAAGTATCATATTGAGTAGTATTTCATGATAATATATTCCTCCCTCTGTTTGATATAACAATATAGGCGATCATATAAAATTTCCTATGGATTTATGACATTATGAAATATATTTGACTTCAGGTAAAATGTCAGTGAAGAAGTATATTTAGAATGAATTCATCTTAAAGTATCTATTTGTACAGAAAATATTATTGAAATTGATCTTTCCTACATCAGAAGTATCTATATCTTATCAACATTTTACAATTCTTTTGAGGATAAACTGTTTAGAACAACATTACTGTAATACTTGCCACAAGTGCCCATCTTTGTAAAACTTCTTCCAGAGTTGCCATTGGCTTAAGGGGCTCAGAATAAATTTGAGTGACAGTTTGAGAAACTGATGCCAATAAGCTAAACTCACTCTGAAAGCTCATTTGTCACAATACTCTTAAGAGAAAATGATTTAAAAGAAAAGTGGCATTTGACATTACTCAGGGAAAATACAACAGCCTAAAGTCTGTTTTCCACAGTAAGCATCCCCAACATTAGAGCACTTAACGAAGAGTCTTTTGGATTTCTTGCTAAAATGATCTTCCTGTAACAACATTTTCTGCAATCATGGTCTGTCCTTTGTGCTGGTTAAAGCTATCTTTTGTTTGACCAATGATAATTCTGTAGAAAACTCTTGTATAATCTACGTTATACATTTAGAATTGGCCTAGAACATAAGGAACACTCGGTAGATATATTACTGTATATGTTCTTACTGCACATTCTTCCACTGGCCACCATGTTCATCACAAATGAAATTGCATCCTACGAGGAGCCTGAGTGCAAACATGCAGGTTACTGGTTTCTATTTTGCAAATAATTCATGTTAAAGAATTAATTACCCAGAATTTATTTCTCAATAATTTAGATACCAATAATAAATTTAGGACAATTCAGGTAACAGTCATAAGTATATTAATTGATATTAATGATGCATCATTATATATTTATTATAGCAAGTTATACACCTCATTGGTTTTAACTGACCTCAAACATAAACTATTTCCTTCCTGCTTTCTAAACTGCAATATATAAAATGCTGATATTCGTTTAAGAACTATATATTCAGTACCTACTCTAATTGTTTGATTCTGATTATGTGTGCATATGTAGTGCATATGCAATTTTTGTAACTTGTTACTCCAGAAATCTAGTAAGTGAGGAAACCTTGGTTTCTTTTTTGCCACGTCCACCCAATTTTGACTTGCACTATTCATAGTTCTTGAGGCCAGCTCATCTTGGTTCTTGCCTTTAACCTACTTCTTCTGTCTCAAGCTTAAATGGATAATTCTCTTCTACTCTGACAAAATTCTAAAAATAATAATGACATTTAAAGATAGTCAAGTAGTTGTTATTCTCCATTCCCACACTAAACCAAAGGGAAAATGAGTTATATCTTATTTATAAAATTTACTTCAGAGATAGAAAAACAAATTAAGATAATAATTAAGATATATGCTGTATGCCAAAGATCTGCAAGCTTTTTTTGTAAAGTAAATATTTTAGACTTTACATACCATTCCTGATCTTATTGCTGCTTCTGCTTCTTCTTATTCTTTTTTACAACCTTTAAAAAATGTCCTGTAATTTGGCCCTTGAGCTGTGTAGTCCATGGATCCTTGCCCATATATTATTGCTTCTTTTGCTGTTTATTATATTTTTGGCAGCTAAGTTAAAAAACACTTTTAAACTTAATAATTTATTCTCCTTAGTGTATTTAATAGTAATTTTAAACCTCTGTTAACAGGTATTCTGATAAATTATATTATGAGCAATAACTTCTTTGTTGCCTCATCCTCCCACCTGCAATTCATCCATTTTTCAATGTTAAGGAATGTTTCCTGGGGGACATGGGATGTCTCCATATTGACAATGAAGTCAATTTTTCTGTCTATAATACTCTATTACACAATTTTTTTTACTCATATATTTAAAGCACTTGTATAAGCATAATTGATTGATAAAAGGGATTTCTTTTTGAAAACACAGCAAATTTCTTATCTATCAAATTACTTTTCTTTGTCCTTAGGCAATGTAGTCATCAACTTCTCATTTTCAAGCATTAGTTTTCCAGAGCTTTACTTACTCATCAGGTTAAAGCGAAAGGCAGCCTTTATATATTTCTTCCAAAATTTCATATCTCATACTTTTTAACACTTGAGAAAATATCTACTATAGATCACAAACCTAGAGGGGCAGCTATAAATCTAAAATTTTAAAAGACAAAAAAAAAACCTGTTTCATTGGAGAAGAGGAAGAAAAGTAGACATAAGTTTTACAAGGCATAGGGAGAAAATAATCAAAAGAAACGGAGACTAAAAACAACTATAAAAAGCACAAGGTAAAAAAAAAAAAAGACATAGAACCATCAGATATGAGTGGCAGTATTAGTATTTTCATATGCTCAATTATTTAAAATGTATTATACCATTTAGTCATACATATAATATATAATGAAATTTTATTCCAATTTATAGCAAAAGACAAATTCACAGATCATATGAAAGGCAATAGGAATTAAATCCAAAGTCTTCTTTAGTCCAAAGTTCAGGGTCTGTATTACTATATTATCTCTTTTGCTGCAGTATATTTTCAAAATGTCTCATAGTTTTTCAAATTCTGATTTGCAATTTTGTAGATTCCATATGTGACCTCCTCACCTCTTTTTTAAGTGAGAGGTATACTTCATGTATAAACAACATAATGAAGGGACTTCTATTTTCTCTGAATTTGAGATAAATGGTTGTATTTTCAAGAGAGACAGAAGGCTTTTATTCTAGTGTCTTGATAAAGTTCTAAAATGGTATTGTATTTAACTTCATTTTTGAAATAAGTATTTTACAAATAGGAACTGCCTTTGCCAGTTACTTTACATATAATATCATTTAATTTTCACAACAGCTCCCGAAGCTTTTACTATCATTACTACTGTTTATTTGGGACACGTGGGTGGCTCAGTCGGTTAAGTGGCTGCCTTCAGCTCAGGTCATGATCCCGAGATTCTGGAATCAAGCCCCGCATCAGGCTCCTTGCTCAGCGGAGAGCCTGCTTCTCCCTCTCCCTCTGTCTGCCGCTCCCCTTGCTTGTGCTCTCTCTCTCTGTCAAATAAATAAATAAAATCTTAAAATATATATATATATATATAAATGAAAAAAAATGCGCCTGGAAAGGTGATTTGATCAGATCCATGCAATTATGATTCAAGCTCAGAACTATCTGGCTTTAAAGTTCATGTTTTAATTTATACTATTTCAGAAAACTCAGAAGTGTGGGAAAAAAATCCATGTGACTGGATCTGAGAATTTTTATACTTCATATTTGTATTATCATTTCACATGAGATTAATAGAATAAACAAATTAAAGTTGCCAGGTTAACTAGTGAAAATACAGAATTCTTAATTATATTGCATGAAATATATTTGTACTAAAAATTGATTTGTTGTTTATTTGAAATTCAGAATTAACTGTCATCCTGTATTTTATCTACCAGGCCTAAGAAGAATACCAATAAGTAGACACACTCAGAATTTGAGGACCAGTCATTGTTGGATGTTATCCATGCATGAGAACTGGGCATTAATTTTTATATTGATAAAACTTTTTACGTTGGTAAAAATGACTAAATCTCTCCAAATAAGGGTATTCCCCCACCCCAAAAAAGAAGGAATAATGAAAGGAAAAAGTAATGAAAGAAGAAAGAAAAAAAGGAAGGAAGGAAGAAAAAAAGAAGGAACGAAGGAAGGATGAAAGGAAGGACAAAATAAAAGAAAATAAAGAGACAAAAAGAACAATAAATAAAAGAGTATCATTGAAAATAAATATTAAAAATGTATCCAGTGTTGACACATAACAATGATACGGTTTTTTAAATTTAATTTTATTATGTTCTGTTAATCACCATACATTACATCATTAGTTTTTGATGTAGTGTTCCATGATGCATTGTTTGCATGTAACACCCAGTGCTCCATTCAATACGTGCCCTCTTTAATACCCATCACTAGGCTAACCCCTCCCTCCACCCCCTCCCCTCTAGAACCCTCAGTTTGTTTCTCAGAGTCCATAGTCTCTCATGGTTCCTCTCCCCCTCTGATTTCCTCCCCTTCATTTTTCCCTTCGACTATCTTCTTTTTTTTTTTTTTTTTAACATATAATGTATTATTTGTTTCAGAAGTACAGGTCTGTGATTCAACAGTCTTACACAATTCACAGTGCTCACCATAGCACATACCCTCCCCAATGTCCATCATTCAGCCACCCCATTCTTCCCACCCCCCACCACTCCAACAACCCTCAGTTTGTTTCCTGAGATTAAGAATTCCTCATATCAGTGAGGTTATATGATACATGTCTTTCTCTGATTGACTTATTTCGCTTAGCATAATACCCTCTAACGATACAGTTTCTTAGTCCACTAATCCCTGAAAATGTCTAATAAATTATAAACCTAAAATATTTGATCCATCCATAAATTGAAAATTAGCCAAGACTCACATTTTCCATGTTCCTTCCATATCCCTATCCCTTGTTGCTTATTATTTCAATTAATGTTTTTCCTTGTTATATCATATTATCTTTGTGTTATTATTTGGATCACATCAATTCTACTTTTTGGCAGAGATTTGGGATAGCTTTATATATATTTTTGTGTATGTGGATCTCAATGTGATGTCTTAGGTGAATTACATGGCGATTTTCTAGTTAAAACACAAGGTACGTGGAACAATTTTCAATATACTCACATCAAAATCATGTCCTTCATATCTTGTGAACCTGCTAGTAATTTTCTTGTCATTAAAATCACAACTAACAAAAATACATCAAATGCTTTATACCCTGCTAATTTAGGCTGTGGAGAAAATTTTAAAGTTAATACTTTAACTTTAGAAAATTTAACATTTCTTATTATAATCAAAGTATAGATTATCTTTTTTTTTGTTCTGGAAAAAAATGGCTTAGAGTTGTATTGGAATTATAGGTTATTATTCTTTATACTTAGATATGTAATTATCACAGAGATACTACTAGAAAAATTTAGATATTCAGGGCACTGAATTAAAGACTCCTGTTAGGGACACCCAGGTGGCTCAGTCGGTTCAGTGTCTGTCTGCTTTTGGCTCAGGTCATGATCCCAGGGTCCTGGGACTGAGCTCCACTTTGGGCTCTCTGCTCAGTGCGGAGTCTGCTTCTCCCTCTGCCCTGCCCCTGTTCATGTTCTCGTTCTCTTTCAAATAAATAAATAAGATCTTTAAAAAAAATAGAGTCCTGTTATGCCATGATACAAAGAACAAAAAATTTATGTGAATATATTAAGTTTATAATTCTATAATTTCTATCAGCTGTGAGATCCTGGATCACTTGCTTCACACCCCTAGGGCTTTGTTTTTACATCTAAGAATGAAGATTTTTGAAATAATTGGTTCTACATTTCCTTCCCGTCTCAATTAATTGGGGGATTTTAAAAGATGAAATTATTACACTTTTAACATTTTTTTTTGTTTGATGTGCTCAATGTAGATGATTTGGAGCCTCACATATATTAATTCTGTGAATTTACTCACTGTATCACTGTAAGGCAAACTACATTTAGAAGAGAGCAAGGAGACCTTGGAGAAACTTTAAATTCCCTGGCTCTCAGTTTTCTTATCTTTAAGTAACTTTGATTGTGGTTGAGTTACACATTCAAGCTCCCTTCTTGAATCATAAATAAAATAGACCAAATATGTAGTTGCCAAGTCACCACCTTACTTTCTGATGTATAGACACAGTCAGTAAGTATGAAAGAAATAATCCACAGGGAGGTGATGCAGCCCACCTTAAATCTGAGGAAACTGCATTTCAACAATGAAATCTAATAAGCTCGAGATTCATAAAATAACTGGAGGAAAGCCATGCATACGAGCAGACTAGCAATTTAGACGTGGCAAACTATGGATGCGGAAGTGTTTGTACACTGGCCAAACAAAGAAAATCATTAGGCAGTATCATAAAACTTCCCCAACTCATAAAATGCTACTATTTTACTCCTGCAAACAGCAATTTCACCCCTTTTTCCTGTGTATTTTATGGCATGGGACTCTTTTATGGTGTCATATACATTTAAATCTAGTTTCTTTAAAGATTTTCTACTCTTTATTTTTTGAAAATACTACAGCTCACAATGGAATAATCAATATTTCTAAAGTAAAAAAAATCTGTTATATAATGTGAATTGTTTTAGAACAAAACAAAATGCATTTCCTGTTCAATATAAAGCATCATTGTGATGTTTAGAATACAATAATGAGATTGGTATTTTACTATCTACTTATTGATTCAATAATTGTTATATTTGTTTTGTTTTCTCTCGGGTATATTTTCTTCCTTTACTACTGAGAGGGTTGGCACAAGGTCCTGCGTGTAATATAGAAATTGCTCCCCAAAAGGTTTTGGTAAACACTGGTTTCCATTCAGGTACTACGGTGTATGTCTTTCCTTTTTTCGTCACAACATCCTGGGATCCAATGGCAGAATCAATCACTAAGTGTAAGTAATTAGTTGTTGCACAGTAAAACTCTTCCCATCAGTGTTTGTGATTTTTTAGTCTGAGAGCAAATTTTGTGCTAAGTATCAATAGAGTTAAAAACATTTGTTTGTTAAGACAGTACTTTTTTTGTCCTTTTAATAAATTATAAAAATTTTAATACCTTCAGTATTTCTCTTCAAAATGTTATGATCAGAAAGAGTCAGTGTAAATTTTATTAAACACTTTAAGTGTTGATCACCATCTGAGGTTATCTAGAAAATACATTTTTTTCCCCTCTGTATCTTAATAGTCTAAGTCTTTTATGGTAGCTGAAGTAGTATTAAACAACCTTTGTTCTTCAACTCATCTTTTAAAGACAACAGTTTACCTGCTACTATGGTAAATACATGTATGCTGACAATATCTCCCCTTGTCTGTGATTAGCATATATTCCCTGTTTCTTTCCTAAAACTTGTCTTTCACCACCATATGAAATGATCTAGAACATACATATTCTGATGTTCTGATAAATGTACAAATCTAGAAATGTGAAGTAATTAACATCTTATGGGGTAAACCTTGTAAAATAATAGTTGGGAGCTAGTGTACACATATTTCCTGTTTCTCAAAAATAAAAATCAAAACCCATTCAACATGGCTCCTCACTGAGTCGAGGGCTTGAGATCCAGTTGCTAGTAGTGATGACAAGTTTGGTCCTTCTACTTTTCTTCTACCTTTTATCTTTCCATCTGTTTGGTCTTATTTCCAGAGATCACATGCCAAGATCATGTGTATGGTTCATTTCTGAGACTAAGGTTTTTTGGAGGAAGCCAAGCCAATAAAGCTTCTAGAATGCATACTCTAATGATGACATTCCAGAGCTAGAGCAGTCAGGGCCAGAAGAGTGATTATGGAACCATTGCTAATCATAAACTGGGTGGGTGAAATTTCTAATGTGCAGTAGCATCATAATTGTCAAGATTTTCATTGATGATAAATTGGAATGTGATGCAGGTAAAATGTTGGCTAATGTAGGGTGGTGGTATGGGAATGGGAAAATGGATAAGACTGGAATTGACTGAATTTTGTTAATGGCCCTGGAAAGTATATATGTATGTATATGTGTATTATAAATACCCATAGCTAGGGGCAACCAGTGTTAACACTTCACTTTACACTTCTGTTTGTGTGTATATATTCTGTTTTACTAAAATAGAATGATAACCATTTTACAGCCTCACTTTCTATCAAATAGAAAATGGTGGAATTTCAAAACTTCAAATATACTAGAACACTAGGGAAACGGAAAACTAGAAGCAAGGTTCAAATTATTAGAAGTATTTAAAATAATATGAAGACCAGATGTAGTGAATTATTTTAGTGACATGTGAGAATTATTGGTTTAAAGGTTATACATAGTATAATAATTAATGAAATAGTCTAGAAAATGAAGCCTAGGAATTGGACACATACACGGAAATTCTAATAGTTTTCTTTAGTTTAGTCAATATTTTAAAAATCATGCTTCTTTTTTAATTAAGGAAATTATTGAAATTGTCCTTTGAAAAAAAATTTGTACCCACCTACCCTATACAGGTTCTATTCTAGATTTCGAAAGAGGTTTTAAAGAAATAGATGGTATACTTTTAGCTCTCATTGATGCTTATACATTAGGTAGGAGATTGCGTATAAGAAACAAGCATGCTGTTTTTCTCTTAAACAAGAATTGAAAATACATAGCATATAAATCAACCCCACTAAACTTGCATTTGATCAATTAACCTATGAAATAAAAAATAGGGGAGCCTGGGTGGCACAGTCATTAAGCGTCTGCCTTCGGCTCAGGTCATGATCCCAGGGTTCTGGGATCAAGCCCTGCATCGGGCTCCCTGCTCCACGGGAAGCCTGCTTCTCCCTCTCCCACTCCTCCTGCCTATGTTCCCTCTCTTGCTGTATCTCTCTCTGTCAAATAAATAAATAACATCTTTAAAAAAAAGAAATCAAAAATAGACTATGCTTTTGGATTATAATTCTGAACATTTTGAACAAGTATATCAAGTAAATGATAGGTTAGCAATGATATAAAGAGAAAATTTAAACTAAATTTCTAATTATCAGCACATTCATTACCACTGTTAAATAACAAATCCCCACAACATTGAGCAGCTAAAAAAAATTAAACATTTTTATCGCACAGATTTTGGTGCGTCAGTAATCCAGGAAGAAATTAGCTGAATGATTCTGGCTCAGGGTCTTTTATTAGGTTGCAGTTAATCTTTCAGCTGGGGCTGGCTTATCTGAACCTTCATCAGGACTGAATATCCTCTTCCAAATTCATCCACACAGCTATTGGCAGGCCTTAGTTCCTCATCATTTAGATGTCTCCATAGGCTGGATGAGTAAACCCATAATGTGGCTTTTGGATTCTCCCAGTGTCCTCCCAGGACACCAACATTAGTTCATAATATTTTTTGGATTAAGATAAAAAACTTAGAAGTAGTGGTGGCAGAAAAATATCTAACCGACTTGTGTAGCTCATCTTTAGTGTTTTGGGGGCTGGTCCACACATGACTTCATTGAACCTTTAACTCTGAATAAAGATCTTCTCCTATCATGTTAGTAAAAAAACACAAAAAAACAACATCTCTACTAATACTCAAGAACTATCATGGCACACTTGTTCAACAGATTGATGATTTTCTTTATATACTTTCTCCTAGGTGAATATTTTTATCATTAGTAATTAACTGCAGAATTTCTTTGATATTTATTTATTTATACCTTACAAACAGAACTTAAACCTTTAACAAAAATTAACTCAAAATTTCTTCCATACATTTATTAAAACCCATAGAATATACAAGTTCAAAGAAGGAGTTCACATTTTAAAAACTCAACTATTTTTAAAAAATAATTTTCTCCAAATCTTTATTCTGAAGATTTTACATTGTCAACATAGAAACAATGTTCCCTCA
Organism: Neomonachus schauinslandi; assembly: GCF_002201575.2. Lineage (NCBI taxonomy): Eukaryota > Metazoa > Chordata > Mammalia > Carnivora > Phocidae > Neomonachus > Neomonachus schauinslandi. The sequence goes on along the minus strand of NC_058408.1, from coordinate 17,269,840 downwards.
GACAAAGACAACTCCTCATGAATAAATAAATGATTAGAAAAATGTTCAAAGGTGGTTTTCTATTATCCATTACATTTCTTTTTAATTTAATTTAATTTATTTTATTGTATTTTAAGTAGGCTCCATACCCGTAATGGAGCCCAACATGGGGCTTGAACCCACTACCATGAGATCAAGACTTGAGCCGAGATCAAGAGTCGGATTTCCAACCAACTGAGCCACCCAGGCTCCCCTATGCATTACTTTTCTAACACTCTAGTAGCACTTTGCCTAAAAATATGTTTCTTAAAATCTTTATTTTTATCCCATTTCTACTTCATTCAGTCTTGAATTTTCAGTGGAGGAAATACATTCCCATTGTACCAAAGAGTCCTTTCACAGAAAACAACAAATTTTTCAATTTTTTGGTGATAGTTTATTATGTTCTACTTATATATAATATGTCATCACTGACAATATTGCCAAGATAATAGCAGTGAGAATTCTTCCTTCTAAGACCATCTGGCTTGTCTGGACATGTGCTTCTCTTAGAGACAACCAATGAGAAGGAAAACAGAAACAATGTCGTTTTTTATCTAGGCACAGGACTGACAAGCTGTCATTTCCATTTTACTTTATCAGCCATATCAAATCATATAACAGCCCAAAGTCAAATGGGGGAGACAATGAAAAGCACAGCAACCAGTTGAAGAAATGGGGCTATTCATGCCATCTACCACTCAACATTAGAGACATTAAAGAAACTCACTGAACAAAACAAAATAGATTTTGATCTAACTCTTCCTAAAATTAGATATCTTAGTTCTGTTAAGTGAAAAATAATCATCTTTAATAAATTTGGGTATGGCTATTAAAAGGATACAATTTATTTTTTTTTTTTTAAGTAATCTCTATACCCAACATGGGGCTTGACCTCACACTCCCAAGATCGAGTTGCATGCTCTACCAACAGAGCCAGCCAGGTGGCCTGATAGAATTTTAAATAAGAAAACAAAGCCATAATCTAAAAAATTATAAGCAATTAAACTTTCCTGGATAAAGGATGTTAAAGTATGGTTTATAGATAAATTCTTACAGACAGCCCACAGTTACGCATTTTTAGATATTTAAGAGAAAAATTTGTTAATGAATAGCCAAGATAGATAGAAATCTCTCGTTTATGTCTGCAGGACATAAAGAATGAATAATATTTTCTAATGAGGTTATGTTATGGACCATGAAATGTAATGCTCTGGAATTCTTCATAAAGAAATATTTCTGTTAAAGGTCAGAGAATATATTAAAATTGCTATGAGCAAAATATAGTAAAAATACATGCTATTTGAATGAATGTCAATAAATAAGAAACAATTATTCATTTATATAGATTTGCATATTAACCAAGGTATATTTTCAAGTGATTACTTTTTATAGATATGTACAAGTATGAAAAAATATTTTTATCAGTCACCAGATATTTAATAAAAAATATTTTCAGTATAATCATGAATTAGTTATTATAGCAAACACATGCAGAAAGAATTGTTTTATATATATATATACACATATATATATAAAATAACTGTGTGTATATATATATGTGTATGTGTATATATATATGTGTATATATATACACATATATATATATATAATAACTGGCCAATTTCTTTAACAGCTGTTATCATAACTGTCAATGTTTAATTTAATACAAAAGCAAATTTTGCCAAATCATACTTAACATTTTATTTCTGCAATAATCATATAATCATTTATTTATTTATATTTATCTTATTGCTGTTTTTATTTTGATTTTATAATATAAGAAAGTGATAAAAATTAAAAAACATAAGAATATTCAGTGAAAAATGATCTTCTACTTGAAACTTGATGTTCTTATTTCCAAAGCAACTATTTCTGTATTACTTCACAGATTTATGCATATGCATTTTTATATATACATATTTATATATATAAATATTCATATACATAAAATGACAAAATAGTTAAAAGACAGTTCTACACCTTAGTTTTGTTTCGTGAGAAAATATATCTGGGACCATTTCAAGTCAGTACACAGACATTAGCCGAGACTCCTACTAACCATGCATTATTAGTATATCCATTTCTTTACCTATGACTTTTTAATATTCTATAAATCTTCAAAGATGAAATGCATATAAAAATAATATCATGGTACATTTAACTCAGTAATGAAGACATGGGAGAAAACTGTACATTTAAATGTCAGGATGTTGAGATGGTTTGTCTTGGGGAAAGTGCAAGAGACTGATTCTAAAATATTCATGTCTCAGAATTTAGCAAGATCTGCGATCAGAGATATTCAGGAACTTCATGTAATGAGATAATGAAGCAGAATTCTGTTAGAGTCTGTAAATCTGTTAAGTCAACCCAGTGTTCCTGACATGTGTACGGTTTGTCCAACCAACGCTTTTATATTTAGAACATTTCTCATCATTTCTCTTAATCATCTGAGGATAAGGGTAAGAAAAAACCTCCTCCTTGAGATGGATGTTAAATTGTGGGGAAACATACCAGCTAATCGCTGAAGACCTAAGAAACCAAGCTGTTTATCATCAATAATAACTCTTAGACACTCTTCACAGGGAAGAACATAGAGCCTGATGATTTATTAACTTCCAAGATAGTCATTTTTTATCACCTCTTTATTATGTTTTAAGCTACTCTTGTTGGCCAGTAGGTTGAGCTATGAGATGCTGATGGCTAAAATCCATCTAAGGGTATGACATTGGTGCACATCCTGTCAAAACTGCATCATTTTTGTTGTGGTGTTACCCTGGTGTGATGGACAGCCTGTAAGGACGATGACAACAGCAAGTGACCCCTTGCCTCCTCTTACTCCACAGACCTGTGCAATGGATCTTCTTGATCGTGGGCTGGATTTGGCGACTTGCTTCTCATCAAGAGAATATGGCAAAAGTAACAAAATGTCACTTTTGAAATTAGATTTTAAAAGACTCTGGCTTTCCGTTTGCTTAACCCCCTGCCCCCATCTCCCTCCCTCTCTCCTTTTCTCTTTCTCTCTCCTCTCACTCTGGGGGAAGCAAGCTGCCATGTTGCTACCGAAGCCATGTCTTAAAGAGAAGCGGGGCAAAGAACTGATATCTTCATCAAACAGCAAGAAAGGACCTTCAGTGAAACTGAAAATGGAGCCTTCCTTAGTGGAGCTTAGCAATGAGTGCAGGCCCAGCTGACCCCTAGGCTGCAGCCTTGTGAGTGGCCCTGAACCACACTCAGCTAATCCTTGCCTGAACTCCTGACCCACGGAAACAACGAGATAATAAATGTATCTTATTTGGAGCCACTAACATGTAATTTTTGTACAGCAATAGATAACTAATATACATGATACAGGTATTCTGGCATTCTTTAGAAACAATATATGAAAACCTGTAAAGTGACCACATGATCATGAGAACAACATAAAATATAAAACAAAACCACGTGTAACAAATGCAAATAAAATATCCATCCTAATTTGAAAATACAGACATATATAAAAATAGTTTCCAAGTCATTGAAGTACTATAGGGTGTAGTGAAACAAATATTAAAATCAACAGAGCTAGTACATCTCACTGAAGGTAGTTCCAATTTTCCTGGTCTGCACACACTAAATACACAATACATTGTGATTCTGAAAGGCAACACCCAAACTTTTACATTTCCGTACCTTCACCACCTCATAGCACAGATCATTTAGCAGTGTGGTTTAGCACAGTAAAGGCTCCATAAAAAGAGTATATAGCACTGTTTTCAGGTAGACAATATTTTTCTTTTTTTTTTAAGATTTATTTATTCATTTGTCAGAGAGAGAGAGAGAACACAAGCAGGCAGAGCAGGGCAGAAGGAGAAGCAGGCTCCCCGCTGAGCAAGGAGCCTGGTGCGGGGCTCAATCCCAGCACGCTGGGATCATGACCTGAGCCAAAGGCGGACGCTTAACCGACTGAGCCACCCAGGCGTCCCCAGAATGTTTGTTTTAGTAGTATCATTCATAAACATGCTGACGAACTTTTAGGTGGATGTGAGAAAAGTAGTACTTCTGGTTGGAAACAATTTAATATCTAATTTTCAATGATGAATTATGAGGAAATTGTTCATTACATCATTCATTTTTTTGCATCTTCTCTTGCTGGAACACCCTCCCCCAGGTCCTAATGTGTTGCTGTGCACTCCATGAACGGTAAGTGCTTGTAAACCAGTCCACCCTAAGATGCTTTATCCAAAAAATAATTGCATTTTTGCCACTATATTGATGCCATTAAATTAAAAGTGGAGAAGAAAAATGAATATGATCTTAAGTGAAGGAAACATTTTATAATTATCTGATACACATGAACAAAACAGATTTTCAATTCCACTGTTTTCATCTCTAAATTAGGTTTTAGTTCCTAATCTAATTTAGCATTCTATTTCTGTAGAAATTTTCAGGATAACATTTCAACTCTCCACTTCACTTAGTCTATCAATTCCCAATCTTATCTGTATAATGAAGACCAGACCTACTCACACACATCAAAATCAGATTGGGCAGAATAATCTTTTCATTTTGCTACTTGTCTACATGACAGCACCACTCATCAGGGACCCAGCAATTCTACTCATGGGGTTCATCCACTTGTGATATGAAGTTAAAAACCCGAATTTAGGCAATGCTTCAATAAAGCTAATCTGGCTGCAGTTGAAGAGACAGCTCCAAAATTAAAATTAACCTACAAGAATATTGCAACTTTCTCCTAAATATTTACTTATTCTTTCTTTCCCTTTTAGTGAAGAAAAATACCCCTCTTGACTAATACATGAACTCAAATTTGATATGTTTAAACCAGCACTGTCTTGAATACTTTTATACTGATACTTCTTAAAGATATTTCAGTTTTCCAAAAATCTCTGCACATTTGTAAATGTGACTGAATTTTATTCAACTGTTTGAATTCCTACTTGTGACATGTTTAGGTTGTATATCGTATATTTACCAATTTCCTTTTGGGGGGATTTCCTCTACTCTATTGTGTACAGTATTGGTGAGAAAATAACTCTGGCTTATGGGGTCAATTTTTCTTCTCTTCAGGATCCCTAATACAGGTGAGTTGCACTGACTTATGCTTGCTTGACCAAGCAGACTTTCTCTCTGGAGACTTTATATCCTGTGCTAGGAACATCAGGACATTAGGGAGAAATGTAGGTCATTCATTGTAGTGGAAGTGAAGTGACCAGAGTGTATCATTATAAACTGGCCTGCCCTATTTCCTGTTCCTTACACATGAAAAACTTCCGAATTCCAAAACTGAAACTCCAAAATCTCATCTAGCTTAGTTCCTTGTACGGATATAATATCCAGTGTTTCAGAGGAAATAACTATTGAATTTTACCAAGAAACATAATTGATCTAGAATGTAGTTTTGTTCAATATACTTTACTACCATAAATTTCCTATTTTTCTTCACTATGAAGTAAATTTTAAAAACCCAAAGTTTTGTGAATTTTAGGGACATAATTTTTAAATACATGACTAGAAGAAGATATAACATGAACATAAATTAAGGGGAATAATCTTATGATGTGAAAATGGCTGAAAGTGATATAAAGTAAAATACATTTTAAAAGCTCAAATACATGAAATATATATTTTAAATAGGCTAGGTATTATAATTGTAAGTTAAAATTAAAATATGCTTGCAATGAGATAATAAAAACAGGAAAATGGGAAGTGCAAAATTCAGATAAATGTATTAAATATTTAAGAAAATAAACTCAGCTTAATGAAGAACTTCCATCACCTCTCTTTATTTTACTTATAATTTTTGATCTCTGACCTTAACAGAACTATATATAAATTTATATAAAATTAATTATTTAAATCAAGGTTTAGGTTTTTTTTATAATAAATGAATAGGATGATTTGCACTATATACTCACCTATATTCATGATCTATGCTTTTTAAAATCTTAAATTTGCAAAGTAGATTTTTGTTTATAACTATGCAGTTATTCGTGACTGTTTTCCTATTTCATTGTACAGAGAAAATACTTAAAAATGCTGCGTTGATGATTTAAAATTTAAATACTATTAAAAACATTATTGGTGAGGCTAGGTGGCTCAGTTGGTTAAGTGTCTGCTTTCAGCTCAGGTCATCCTGAGATCCCGGAGTCCTGGGATCAACCCCGCCTGGCTTCCCTGCTCAATGGGGAGTCTGCTTCTCCTTCTCCCTCTGCTCCAGCCCCCACTCATGCTCGCTCACTCTCTCTCTCTCAAATAAATGAAATAAAATAAAATAAAATAAAGACATTATGGACTAATCCTTTTGCTATTGATATTTTTTAATTTGCTTACTCCTCATATAATTCCCACATACGTAGTTCTATGCTATTGCTCTAAACAATAAGGACAATTTAAAAATATTAATTACCTGGGAACATAACTATGTCATTTCTTAGGATTGATTATGTCAAATGCAAAGAATGCTAGAGTGAGTTGGTTTTTTACAAGCTTTTCTGGTATCATGGAGAAATTTATTAAGAAACAAGCTGCTGGTAGAATAATTTGTAAATCACTGGTATCTCACATCACTCCGTATGATTAGTCAACGCTGCAAAAAATGTGGATTTTCTTCAACTTATCACTTAACTTTTAAAGTAATTATTTAGCTTTAAATGTAAACTGTTTTAAATATCATAACCTTTTTCCTGCTTAAAAAATTAATATAAAGACTAGAATTCCCCATGCAGTAGAAAATGTGTATTGCAAATTGGATTGAGCTGGAGAACAGTGTTCAAACCGTTCCATTATATCAAAGTTGGCTTACTCAACAGTGAACTTCTCCCACAAAAACTGATTGTATGATGGAAGCTGGTTATGAATTAGAAAAAAAGGAAAACAAGTGTTCCTTCATACCAATACTAACAAACTAATGGTTTATTTTATAAACATTTCTAGGATGTTTAAAGAATTGCAGTGTTGTAAATACCCATAAGACCTTAGAACTTGTCTTTAAAATCCTACAGACTCTGTAGCACTCCACCAAAAAAAGTGTTTTTCTGTTGTTCACTATGCCAAATAAAGCAAAATTGAACATGTATTTTCCGGTTGAAATAACTCTAAAGAATTAAGGTTATTAAACACCATGTATATTAGTAGGGGAAAAAAACCACATCTTTTTTCATCCTATGCTCCTCAATATATAGGCATCTATTCAGGCTTCTATAGATTTAGGTACATTTGAAAGCCTTATGATTGTGGATTATATATTAACTACTTAACTATGTCCAAATACGATACAATCATTTGTTAGAGTTCCTTATATATTTTGGATATAGCTTCTTATCAGATATATAGTTTGTAAATATTTTCTCCCATGCTGTAGGTTGCATTTTCACTGTACAGATGTTTTTCTTTCCTGTGCATAGTTTTTCAGCTTTTTAGCCTCTTGTCTACTTTTGCTTTTGTTGCCTGTGCTTTCGTGTTCTAACCAAAAAATTGTTGCCAAGATCAATGTCAAGAAGCTTTTTCACCTTTGTTTCCTTCTAGGAGTTTAACAGTTTCAAGTCTCACAATTATATCTTTAATACATTTTGAATTGATTTTTGTGGATAAGATAACGATGTGAGACAAACATCCAATTTGATTCTTTTTGCTGTGAATACACAGTTTTTCTAAAACCATTTATTGAAGAGACTATGCTCTTCCCAGTGTGTATTCTTGATGCCCCTGTCAAAAATTAGGAGATGGTGGGTGTATGGGTTTATTTCTGGGCTGTCTAGTCTATACCACTGATCCCTGTGTCTATGGCAACACCATAGTGTTCTGATTACTATAGCTTTGGAGTACAGTTTGGAATAAGAAAGCGATAGCTCTAACTTTGTTCCTCTTGCTCAAGATTGCTTAATTTGTGGGGTGCTGGGTGGCTCAGTCAGTTAAGTGTTTGCCTTCAGCCCCAGTCATGATCCCAGGGTCCTGCATCTGGCTCCTTCTCAGTGGGGAGCCTGCTTCTCCCTCTGCTTGTGCTCGCTCACTCTCTCTCTGACAAATAAATAAAATCTTAAAAAAAAAAAAAAGATTGCTTTAGTTATTTAGGAGTTTTTGTGATTCCACATAAATTTTAGTATTTTTTTTTATTTTTGTGAAAAATGCCTTTGGAATTTGGTAGAGATTGCATTGAATATGTGGATCATTTTGGATCATTTAAGCATTTCTCCACCTCATGCCACATATAAAAATTAGTGTGGAATTTATTATGAGTAAGTTTAAAACTAAAACTATAGGAGAACCTGGGTGGCTCAGTCGGTTGAGCATCTGACTCTTGGTTTTGGCTCAGGTCATGATCTCAGGGTCGTGAGATTGAGCTCCACATTCTCTCTCACTCCCTCTCCTTCTGCCTCTCCCCCCCCCCTCTAAAATAAGTCTTTAAAAAAATAAAACTAAAACTATAAAGCTGTGAGGAGAACACTTAGGAAAAATATTCGCAATCTCAGGGCAGATAAAGATTTTATATGGAACACAAAAAGTAATAATCATAAAGAGATAACACTTTGGTCATCATTTAAAAAACAAAAACCTGCTCTTTAAAAGGAAAAACAAGGATGCATGGATGGCTCAGTCAGTAAAGCATGTGACTCTTCATCTTGGGGTTGTGAGGTTGAGCCCCACATTGGGTGTAGAGATTACTTAAAAAAAACTCCAAAAAAAAAGAAAGAAAAAACAAACTGGGAAAAATATTACATACATGTTATATAACATATATTATAAGGTACATCGAGTTTTATTGCACGTGGCTTTATTGTACTTTGTAGACGTATTTTTTTTTAAAGATTTTTATTTATTTATTTGAGACAGAGAGAATGAGAGAGACAGAGAGCACATGAGAGGGGGGAGGGTCAGAGGGAGAAGCAGACTCCCCGCCGAGCAGGGAGCCCGATGCGGGACTCGATCCAGGGACTCCAGGATCATGACCTGAGCCGAAGGCAGTCGCCCAACCAACTGAGCCACCCAGGCGCCCCAAGTAGACGTATTTTTTTTACAAATTGTGAGTTTGTGGCAGCCCTGCCCTGAACAAGCCTATGGGTGCCATTTTCCCAAGAGCATTTGCTCACTTAATGCCTCTATGTCACATTTTATTAATTCTTTTAATATTTCAAATATTTTATTATTATTATTATATGAGTAATAGTGATATCTTTGATCTTACTATTGCAAATGCTTTGGGGAACCACAAACTGCGCTCCTATAAGAGAACAAAATTAATCAATAAATTCTAGGTGAGTTCTGACTGCTCCACTGACTAGCCATTTCCTTTCTCTCCCCCTCTCCTCAGGCTTCCCTATTCCCTGAGATACAATGCTGAAATTAGTCCAAGTAATTATCCTATAACAGCCTCTAAGTGTTCAAATGAAAGGAAGGGTCACATATCTTTCACTTTAAATCAAAAGGCAGAAGCTAGAAATGATTAAGCTTGGTGAGGAAGGCATGTCAAAAGCCAACATAGGCTGAAAGCTAGGCCTCCTGCACCAATTAGCCAAATGGTGAATGCAAAGGAAAAGTTCTTGAAGAAAATTAAAAGTGCTACTCCAATCAATGCACAAATGATAAGAAACAGGCTTATTGCTGATTGGAGAAAGTTCTAGTGGTCTGCATAGAAGATTAATCCAGCCACAATATTCCTGTAAACCAAATCCTAATCCAAGCAAGGCCCTAACTAACTCTCTTCAATTCTGTTAAGAGGGTGAGAGGTAAGGAAGCTGAAGAAGAAAGGTATGAAGCGAGCAGAGGTTGGTTCCTGAGGTTTAAGGAAATAAGCCATCTTCATCACATGAAAGCACAAGATGAAGCAGCAAGTGCTAATATAGAAGCTGCAGCAAGTGATCCAGAAGGTCTAGCTCAGATAATTAATGAAGATACCTATACTAAACCACAGATTTTCAATGTAGATGAACAGCTTTATATTGGAAAAAGATGCCATCTGGGACTTACATTGCTAGAGAGAAGTCGATGTCTGGCTTCAAAGCTTCAGAATAGAGGCTGACTCTCTTGTTAGGGGCTCATGCAGCTGGTGACTTTAAGTTGAATCCAATGCTCACTTACCATTCCAAAAGTCCTAGGTTCCTTAAGAATTATGTTAAATCTACTCTACCTGTGCTCTATAAATGGAACAACTGAGCCCAGAGGACAGCACATCTATTTACAACATGGTTTACTATTTGCAGCCCATGGTTGGGATCTCCTAGTGAGAAAAAGGATTCATTTCAAAATGTTACTGCTCATTGACAATGTACCTAGTCACCCAAGAGCTCTGATGGAGATGTACAATGAGATTAATGTTATTTTCATGCCACTAACACAACCTCTATTCTGCAGCCCATAGATCAAGGAGTCATTTTGACTTTTAAGTCTTATTATCTAAGAAGTACATTTTGTAAAGATTTTGCTGGCACAGATAGTGGTTTCTCTGATGGATGTGGGCAAAGTAAATTAAAAGCCTTTTGGAAATGATTCTCCCTTCTAGGTGCCATTTAGAACATTTGTGATTCATGGGAGGAAGTCAAAATATCAACATCAACAGGAATTTGGAAAAGGTTGATTCCAACCCTTATGGATAACTTGGAGGGGTCAAGACTTCAGTCGAGAAAGTACCTGAAGATGTGGCAGAAATAACAAGAGAATTAGAATTAGAAGTGGAGAGAATTAAAATCTGATCATTTTAGTGGGGGCAACATTTTTGCTGAGGGAATTAATCCCACTTCTCCATGGCCTTGACTTGACATGTATTTGTAGGATCTGATTAAACTGGAAAGAGAAAGATTTCATATCAATAAAAATCATATGCAGGGGTGAAGCCAGTGGGTCAGCCTGTATTGAGAAGGAGCTATGTGAGAATTTAATGGACTTTACTTCATGATGATGCCCTGTGATTTATGAATGCTTGAAGGGATTTAACTCTGTTAATCCTTACTTCAACATACATATAAGAAGCCTTAGGAAGAAAACAAAAATGGAAGTAATGGACTTCTTTTTTTAAAAGGAGAGATTGATGTTTTGTTTTTTGTTGTTATTGAAAAATAAAATAAAAAGGAGCATATTTGGAATGTTGTTTATACAGGAATTTTTAATACAAAACTTTGTTAATTAATTTCATTTTAGTTCCAACTATTTATATGTTTTCTCTCTCTTTTTTTTTTTTTGGATGTGGTTTTATAATGTTGTAACTTATTTTCTGTTTGTTTCCCTTCAAAAGATTGTGTTTAAGTCATTAGTTTACTAAAAACAAAACAACAACACAAGTAAAATTAAATAAAACCAGAAACAGTTGAAAAACAATTTATCTTCTTTCATTTGGTATAGTTTTCAATGCCTCTATTTTCCTTTCTTATTTTTTGTTCCTAATTGGAACTGTGAGATTCATAACCAACTTCCTACTGAATAAAGAAGGTAGTTAAGAACTTTTCCTAACATTTGTTCTAGCTTCCTGCTGAGATTATTCTCTAAACAGTGATAAAACATATGTGACTAAGGCCATTGAGTTCTGCAGGATTTCCATCACTTTAGGAAAGATGGAAAGTATACAAATTTGGTCTTATCATTCTTTTTTTTTAAGATTTTATTTATTTATTTGACAGAGAGAGACATAGCGAGAGAGAGAACACAAGCAGGGGGAGTGGGAGAGGGAGAAGCAGGCTTCCTGCTGAGCACGGAGCCCAATGCGGGGCTCGATCCCAGGCCCCTGGGATCATGACCTGAGCCCAAGGCAGATGCTTGACAACTGAGCCACCCAGGCTCCCCTGTCTTATCATTCTTCAAGCAATGGATGTCTTCTAAATATCTGGTTCTCTGAAAGAACTTTTACATAGTACTGCTTAAATAAGAAGACCTACTTCAATTATGTTTGCTAATTTGCTTTAGAAAGGTAACCTTAGTAAACAAATAATGTTTTCACTTTTGAGTAGTTGTGGAAATAGTTTATGAATGTAACAATCTGTATGTTTTGTTTATAATATTGTTGTAATTCACAGATATCGATGGAAGCAAATGAGTGTCAATAATTTTTCTTCTCTTATACCTACAGTTTTGTTCTAAAAATACACAAAAAGTCGAATCTTTGGCAAATGAATTACTAAAAATAACAACTTAAATAGTCATATATGGTATAATTATAGATTGAATTATAATAATTATTGTGGACATTTTTAAAAAAGATTTTATTTATTTGAGAGAGAGAGAGAGAACGAGCAGGGGAAGGAGCCAAGAGACAAGCATACTCCCCACTGAGTGGGGAGCCCGATGTGGGACTCGATCCCAAGGACCCTGAGATCGTGACCTGAGCCAAGTCAGACACTTAACTGACTGAGACACCCAGGTGCTCCTGTGGACATTTTTATTAAGCCATATATTTCCTTAGTGAAAAATATCAACTAGATCATATTTTAAAAATACTTTGATTTTTCAGGATCAACGAATTCAGTTAATGTTTTCAAATTACAGTTATGAAAGTCCACTTATTCATGTATCTTTTATTTAAAGATTTATTTATTTATTTTAGAAAGAGAGCATGTGCACATGGTGGGGGGGAGGGGCAGAGGGAGAGGGAGAGAGAATCCCAAGCAGACTCCCCGCTGAGCACAAAGCCCCACGCTGGGCTTGATCCCACAACCCTGAGATCATGACCTGAGCTGAAACCAACAGTTGGATGCCTAACTGATTGAGCCACCCAGGCAGCCCAATGTATCTTTTTCATTAGCATCTGGTATGTATAATTATGAATTTGGGCCCCCAAATTTACAAAATATCCCCACAAAATTCCTTAAATTTTTAATACTAAGAATGGAGTTTTTTTATTTATAATGATTGTCATTTTTATTATTTATTTATTAGTTATTTATTTATTTATCCATCCAGAGAAGGCAACTGGATTTTCACCCATGTAGTCATGGCTTAATATTGAACAATTTAATTAAGAGGAGCTCTATACAGATTGTTGTTCTTTCTCTCTGTAGCACCCTAACTTCCATTAATTTGTCCCAAATACAGCCATGTCAGCCTTCACAAATCCCAATCCCTCTTCCATTGGCTCATTCAGATGGACATGCTCTGCCTGAGTACAGTAATGAGGAAATTGTCACTGTAGGACTAGTATTTCTTTTGCTTCTTTTTTTCAAGTATCACAGTCATGTGCTGCCTATGATCCATTTCCAGAAACAGTTGTATGATATATTTAATCCAGTTTTCCAGTCACTTATTTCAGGAAAGAAGTCCAGAAACAATGTCTTTTTCATAACACAAAATAAAAGTTTCCAACGGAGATATTTGGGGAGGAAGGGGAACTCTATCCGAAATAACTCTGGAAAATATATGCAAACTGAGACTATCCAAAAACAAGCAGACCATACCTTTGTTCATGAATGACTTTATATTTAAGTGACAAGACATGTCAAAATCTCCTTATAAGAGAACTATACAACGAACCTTAATTGTAATGAGGACTTTTCATTTATAAGAACAGGCTTCCTAAAAAGATGTAGAAGGAAAAAAAAATCTTTCCAAAAAATTCCATGTCTGGTATACAATCTTTCTAAAAGGTCACAACCATGTAGCTGACTAAGGATGGATATTTAATTTAAGGATACATGGATACATAATTTAAGATAAACCATCCTATGTTGTATATTGTTTCAGTAAAAAGCATAATGTCTTGGTTAACAGGATTATTCCTTTTTAATTTTATAATTGGAAGATTGAGCAGATTATTTACTTAGGGTTTTAACTGATATTTTATAAGTGAATGCTATGAAGTTTAACCATAGACATGGCAAAAAAAAAAAAAAAAAAAGCCAAGCTCTATATAAACTCATCTAAGAAATAATGGGAAAAAGAATTTAAAAATTGTAGAGAGCTTGGTAATAAGATGAAAATGAAGCAGGAAAAGCCAAGAGTTCATGATAAAATAAAGTATGGATGATAGGAGAAAAAAGCCAATTTGGCTCCAGAGTCAGCCAGTTAACATTTCAGTTTTATTTCTAGATGAAACACATTATTGCAATAAACTCATTTTTCTTTGTGGTTACTTAGGTGCATCTTTGTTTTGTATGGATAATTGTGCCTGCTTTATATAGAAATGTTATTAGCATTGTGATGTTCTTTGTCATACTGAAATCATAGGCTGCTAATTATATCTCAAAGAAGTAAACAAATTTATTGCTTGCTAAGCAAAAGAGAAATGCAGTTTAAATGTATAGATTCAAATTAAATAAGATTCCATCTAATATATATCACTGAGGGAAGAATATATTTAGGTATTGAAGCAAGACTGTTTAGGGATTGGCCGATTCGCCACAGAGGTAAATTTAATGAAATAAGGCTGTTGCTTGGCTAACATTCAGAAATGAGGGGTTGCCACTGATCGGCTTATTTTCAGAGGTATGAACTAATCAGTAATTCTACTGATTAATTATTTAGAGTATGAATGTCTCTATCTCTCTCTCCCCCCTCTCTTATATCTTCTATCTCTCTCTCTCTCTCCCTCTATGGCTTTGATTACATATTGAATACCCGGAACTCTGGACAAAGAAGTTGAACTCTGGACTTAGTATTCTCCTTTATTTTAGAAAATGTTTACATATTATTCTTGAGGCCTTCACCCCACATTTGATCATTCCTTAGCCAGTTTCAGAATAATAATCAAGGATATTCCAGAATTTAATCATTTCATTTGATTCTCATGGAAGGAAAGGTTTGGTTTGAAGAGGACTGATTTTTGGTTTCAGTGTTTATCAGACTGATTTCATCATTTTTTTTTTTTAATGATTTGTTGAATCATCTTTCAGAAGAGTGGCTTCCCAGACGCATTTCAGTCTCTGGATCATTGCCTTCATAAGACTACTACACAAAAATGGATAAATTTCTAGCAGAACTGACAGAAAGGTGGTCTTGAACTATGTCCCAAGATCCACAAGTGACCAAAAAGAAGGTCTCTAAGGTTACCTTAGTCTACCTTAAATAACCATGCTCCCTTTTCTTCAGCTTAGATATAGATAATATTACTTCACTTATGGTATTGATCCAAATTAACTTTTAATAATGGTTCAGATTACCCTATTTAGCCAAATTAAATTCTGCTTGTATTCTATTATACATAGCTACTTTGCCTAAAGTTTTTAAATTGTTTTTTTATCTCAAGGACATGTGGCACAAGCCAAGCTACTCATGCTGTTTGACAAAGTCCAAGTATGGGGGACGATCCTGAAAACAGGAGACTCCACAGCTGGCTCCTGCTATTCTCTTTCATTTTGTTTATGGCAATCTTTATAATTGTGGGAATATTTCTGGGGTTTCATGATAAAGTGACTACTCATCTTAGTTACGCCTATCTAAGCAATCATAATGAAACTAATTCCACGAGGCCCCTCAGGCGCCTCAGAAGCGGCAAGATTCTAAGAAAGGAACAGCTCAGGCTGTTCCACAGTTCACTATATTTCCTGCGCTATAGAACAAAATAGCAAGACGGTCACGCTCTGTCTAGCACCTTTCTCTTTGCGTATTGTTTTTTAGTTTTAGCGAAAGTCAATAAGCGGAAATCAGTAAAGGTCATGTTAATCATTATAAAGGAAAAATAAAAGAAGGCTATGTCTGTAATCAAAAAAATGATCTAAGATTATCTCAATCAATTGTGAAAAAACATAATCACATGTTACGAAGTATGGAAAAACAAAAAAATCCTAACACATAAATAAAGTTCCTCCAAGACTGTCAGGAGGAGATGCTTGCAACCTGACCCCATGTCTGTGTCTCCTCATTCGCCGACGCCGTCCTTTCCTACGAGAGACCCACCCCGGCTGGAGCTGGACTCCGGCAGACATGAGCCCTTTTTTATAATAAGTCAGCCAAAAAGAGAAACCCATTTTTGAAGAGGCCATTGATTAATCATACTCCCAGGATTGGCATCATAGTTTTTTGTTTTTAGGTGCACCTTCTGGAAGAGTTTAATATTTTGGAGTCTTCCTAAAATTATATTCCATCAACAAGATAAATAAATCTTTATTATCATATCAATTAATGCAGAGATATTTGACAAAATCAAACACCCATTCATGCTGAAAAACTCTCAGCACATTAAAAATATAATGGTGTTTCCTCAACTGATAAAGAACATTTACAGAAAAATCTTAAGCTAACATCATACTTACTAATGACTGGATGCTTCCCCTCTGATAATAGGAACATGGTAAGGTTGTGCTTTCTTACCCACGCAACATCATACTGGAAATTTTAGCTAATGCAGTAAGACAAGAAAAGGAAATAAAATAAATATGGATGGAAAGGAAGGAAAAAAACTGGTCTTCTCATAATTGCCTATGTAGAAACAAATAATCTATCCAAAGAATCTACCAAAAATATTGTAACTTTTAAGTGAGTATAGCAAGTTCCCAACGTAGAACATCAATAAACTAGTGTCAATTGCTTTCCTATATACTAGCCATAAACAATTAGAATTTGACATTTTTTTTAAAGATTTTATTTATTTATTTGACAGAGAGAGAGATAGCGAGAGCAGGAACACAAGGAGGGGGAGTGGGAGAGGGAGAAGCAGGCTTCCCGCCGAGCAGGGAGCCCGATGCAGGGCCCGATCCCAGGACCCTGGGATCATGACCTGAGCAGAAGTCAGACGCCCAACCGACTGAGCCACCCAGGCGCCCCTAGAATTTGACATTTTTAAAAAAGCAATAACATTTTAAAAAATATAAAGGTAACAAAATATGTCCAGAATCAGGAAGAAGAAAACCACAAAACTATAGTGAAGAAAATAAAAGAAGATCTAAATAAAAAGAGAACTATCCCATGGTCATGATTGGAAGAGCCCAGGAACCCACACAGAAAAACTATAATCAACTGCTTTTCAACAAAGGCAATTGTTGTGTCTTTTACACAAAGGCAATTCAGTGTAGAAAAATAGCCTTTCAAAAAAGGAGCTAGAGCAATTGGATGTCCATATGCAAAACAAAACAAGAACAAAAACAAAAGGTGCACTTAAACATGAACATTATACCTTAATAAAAAGTACCTCAAAATGGATCAAAGACCTAAACATAAACACAAAACTATAAAACTTCCAGAAGAAAGGTTTAGGAGAAAAATCTATATGACCTTAGGTTGAACAGGAGTTTTAGCTTCAACAACAAAAACACTGTCTCTGAGAGAAACATTGGTAAGCTGTAACTTTATTAAAGTAAAAAACTTAGGCTTTGTGAAAGACACTGTTAAAAAAATGAACAGAAGTCACGAACTGTGAGAAAATATTTGCAAAACACTAATCTGATAAAGGAGTTGTGTCCAAAAATGCAATGAACAATAAGAAATCAAACATCCCAAATAAAAAAAAAATGGGTAAAATATATCACCAGACACCTTACCAAGAAGATATACAGAGGGTAAATAAACATATGAAAAGATACTGAGCATCATTTGCATTAGAGAAATGCAAATTAATACAATAATGAGGTACTATCACATGCATGTTAGAAGGGCTTAAATCTAAACATCTGACAAAATTACTTACTTACAACTATGTGGAAGAACAGAAACTTTTAACTGCTGTTGGGAATTCATGTTGGTATAGCCACTTTAAAGACAGATTAGCAGTCTTTTATAAAACTAAACATAATGTTCATATATGATCCAGGTATCATACTCTAGGTATTTACTCAACTGACTTGAACATTTATGTCCACACAAAACCTGAATGAAAATGTCTATAGCAGCGTTATTCATAATTGCCCCAAACTTGAAACAACCAATATGTTCTTTAATAGGTGAATGGATAAAAATGACTGTACTACATCTATATAGTGGAATATGATTCAACAACAAAGGAAATGAGCTATCAAGCCACAAAAATACATAGATCAACATTAAATGCGTATTGCTGAGTGAAAGAAGCCATCAAAAAAGACCAAACATCCACTTTTATGTCATTCTTGAAAAGGCAGAACTAAAGAGATGTCTAACAGATCCAAAGTGGAATGGAATTCAGGGTGGAGGATGGTTGAATAGGTGAAGCACAAGGCATTTATCAGGGTGGTGAATCTCTTCTCTATAATACTATAATGATGGACATCTGACATTATTCATTTGTCAAAATCCATAGAACTTTACAACACAAAGAGTGAGCTTTAATGTAGGCAAATTTTGAAAAATCATTTAAGAGGTCATGGAGTCTCAAGATAGAATGCAGACTATAACAAAAGACCAACTTACTACAAATGTTTGAAACATTCTTAATGAACAGGGTGAGGGAAAATTTGCTAACCTAAGTAACTTTGGAAATGAGAGAAATCTATAAGACTAAAGGAAAAATCTTTACATAAGTACTTTATTCTCATTGATAAAGTTGTATCCTACAGGGATATGGATTATAAATTTTTATACAGTTTTTTTTTTGCATACTGGAATTGAATAATTAAGTAAATGGATGGCAGGTACTGGGAACCAATATTCTTATTGTTAGTGTGGGTTGTTACAAATTAGCATGGAGGAAAGGCCAGAATGATTTAAATGATACTTAATTAGATTTGAAGCATCAGTATGGACATAGTATTTATCTTACTATGGGTACAGATGTTTACATGGAGAAGTATTTATAGTTATGTGCACATACAGGGATAACTAACCTCTTACTCTGTTAGCTGAGAGGTTCTAGAAGCACTGATATCCAAGTGAACACAATGAGCACCAAGATATCGCTTTCTTATAACATTTACCAATAAAAGGAACCAAGTCTCCTTGGAGAGATGGCTGATTCTAGGTTCTAGGACTAGAGCAGAAAATACACAAGGTTAGCTTGAAGCAATTATAGTGTTAAAAAGTAATGAAGTACTAACAACAACAACAACAACCACAACAAACCTTGCAAGAGTGGGGGTATGTTAAAGGTAAATAGAATTCAACTGAAGAGGATCCATGTCCAAAGCTGGAATTATCTGAACAAAAAGAGAAATAAAGTGGTATTAGTTCATAACCCAATTTAAAAATTACCATGCTTAGGTCCATACTGATGAACATTTTAAAAAATTAAATAAATAAATGACAGAGAATAACTAAATCTCGCATCCAATAGAATTCCAAATAATTTAGGTAGATACTCTACCCTCAAGGACATGATCATAATTCTCCACCCTGTAAGTGTGGGTTGCACAAAATGATTTCCTTCCAAAGTTAATGGTACGGATAGAGGAAAAATAGTAACTTTAAAGTGGAAAAACTTAACAAACACTACCTTCGCCAAGCGTTCAGCCAAGATGAATATCAACAGTGATCAATCAGGTTGATAATATGTACCTTTGATAGCATATGATGAGAATAACACTTTTTCTCTGTGATCTTATTGCTCCCAAATACATAACCCCATCTAATAATGAAAAAGCCATGGACTAAGCCCAACTGAGAGACATTCTACAAACACCTGACCATCACAACTCAAAATTGTCCAGGAAAGTCTGAGAAGCTGTCACAGTCAAGAGGAGCTTAAGGAGACATGACAACTTAATGTAATGTGGTTATCCTCAATGTGATCCTGAAAGGAAAAAAAAAAGTTAGGTAAAAAAAAAGGGAAATGTTTAGTAGTAATAACATGATATGCAAAATGATAGCTATGACAAATACATAAACATAAAAATAGTTATGAATATATAATCTTTTTGCAGTAAATCAGTAAAGATAAAAAATATAATCAAAATGATATATAGAGAAAGTATTAAAAAGAGAAAGTAATAATCACTGCTTCCAGGTATCCAGAAAAAAAAAAAATCTTTTTCTGATGTCCTTAAATGAAAGTTATCTACTTCATTAAGCTACTGTTGTTGGGTCAGCAGTCAACTTCAATGTGATAGCTGCTTCTGGAGGTTATCTAATTAAGATTCTTAATGGTTGTAATTCTTGTTATCTGAAGATGGCTGATGTCATTTCAGTTGCTAAGTGTACATCCAAAGATAAATGTTGTTTAATTTAACTGTTAATTAGGAGAGCCCCATGAGATATTTTGCAATTGAAGATCAAGAGCAATCTATCTCTGATCAAGGAGACATCATAGTCATGTAAGGGATGATTAGACAGTTGGAGAGTAAAGGTAGCCTGTACCTATTAATGAATACAGGAATAATTATACTTCTTACATTTTCCACAACATTTAGATTGGACTGTAAAAGACTGGAATTAAGTTATGAATACAGATACTTCTAGTGCATGAACCTACTTGTGACTGGTTCTTAACCTCTATGACTTCATCAGAGGTAATCATGCAGGGCCATGACAGCTAAGAAAATTACTTTAAAATATGAGATTTCAAGGTTGTTTGGTACTTCAGTTAATTTATATTTAACTTCATTTGTTCTTCATATGTTTTATTTCATTTGTTCTTTCCTCTTTTCCATATTATTGGGCATAATCAGTAAGTACAATCAGGTTCCTGAGTTAAGGGTCGATGCCTTGAGTCATTAACATCCAACTTTCTTAGTAAAATGTGTTTCTTCATTACTGAAGAAGTAAATCAGGATATTCCAGGCATTTTTATAGTTTTTCAAGACACTGTGAGTGTCATGGTTTTTTAAATAGGCAATTCTTTAGACATACAGGAACTCAGTATATATTCATTGATGCATTTTCATAACCCATAATGGGAGACAGTAATATAAAATTCATTTAGAGATGCTCTAATCTTCCCTAGGATAGGATTACTGCCCATGTGCTACTTTTCCAGCTTTTCCAGCAACATTTTGGTTACAAGTGAGTCATGAATTGTTACTACAGAATTCCAGCAGTGTTCAACTCTATTTTAAAAAGGTTGTTTAATGGAGTACTTTAGTGTCTACTTGAGGTTATCTGGTTCCAATACACAGTTACCTATCTTTGCCAGATTATTTCCTCTTTGATCTGACAACTTGATTTTTCCAAGATTTTTCTCAGACTCAGGAGCCAGAGATTGTGTATCTAAGGTGAAATCTATAAAAGTCTCCATGGATTTGTCTTTGAAAAAAAACTTTATGTAGAACAATTTATTTAGTCTAAAGATTTGCTAAAACATTTTGTCCAACTCCTATATTACCTCTTTCATAATGGGCCAGTGCCATTATTTTGGAGTGTGCAATATTTTGTGAGTAACATCAAAACATTATGTAATTCATATATTTATTGTCTATTTTGTAACATAGTACCTGAAGAGGTTACCTAAAAATTTGTTTCTAAAGCACGCCATGAACTGTATCAAAAGCATAATGAATATGAGGATTTATTTTTAGCTTTGCATTTTTAGCAATTTGTCATGTCCCAGGGAAGGCCACAAGTCTGAACCAGTCTTAGATTTATCCATATTAATACAACATTAAGAGAGAACTTCTATGTATTTTATCAGAGTACCCCCATAAGGATACTGCATATCTTTAAAATTCTGGTTTTAGGTTTATGATAGGTATCGCTGACTTTCAGTAAATCTTTGGAGTATGCTTGCAATATTTACATAGTTTATGTTTCATTTGTTCCCTTCCAATTCTTAGAGAAAATTTAGTAGATATTTAGTAGATATTTTATTTTTTGAGGGGGAGGAGTTAAGTGTTTTATGTAAAGATTATTAGTTTATTTTTTAAACAGTAACATTTATTTTTTAGGGCTATTTGATAATGCTCAAGCACGTAGAGGAGGCCTTCTAATTGGGTGATTTCCTTTTCCAACATACTTATTAATTTTCCTGACTAAATCCTATTTCAAGCCTGAACGTATTTCCAAAAAAGAAGACCAGAAATTCCTCTTTTATCTTATCAGTGTTTTTACTGATATCTTATCAGCAAAATATTGTGCTGTGTAGTTTTCCGAAGTCTAATTTTGAAGCCTCCTATTGATTTATCTTTTTTAATTGTAATTTTGAATAGTAACCAGTCTACCCTTCGATAAAAGCTTCTGAAAAGTCTTTGTGCTGTGTATTTATTACTTTTCTCATGGTATGAAGATTTTTTTTAATTTAGGCATGGCTGGGATATATTCTTTCTCTTCTATATCCTACCTTGTTTTATTTCAACATTTTTCCTATCTGAGTTAATAAATAATGAAGTCAACTATCTCATATAAATCTTAGTTTAAGATCAAAAGCCCCTAGCAAAATCCTGAATTCTGAAGCAAGATTTTAAATTGTCTCTTTTTTTTTCTTTAGGAAAATCTTTAAATATAAGATTGAACATAATTTCAGATTAGGGTTTAAATTCAACTCCTATAGATCTTCCTTCTGGACTCATAATTCTAAGAAGTTATTGCGCCATGATATGATTTTCTTTTTTCTAAGAAAAAAACCTCAAGATATTTTTAACTCATTTGGCTCATTTTGTTTAGGGGAAGTATCCAAAGAAATAGAATCTTTACAAGTAGATGAGTAGCTGGGCAACTTACAGCTGGAGAAAGATACATAAAGCTGGTGAAATTATATATACTATATATAATATTTATACACACATATGTATGTAATATATAATATATAATAATATAATAATATATAAATATATATACATAGTGAGAGAGAAGAGGGTTAGTTGTAGAATATTTAAGGTAGAATTAAATTTTTTACTTGTTTTTTGCTTAGAAAATATGTGAGAAGGAAAATAATACTGGATCATTTCACTTTGAAGCATTATCGTACAAATCAAAGGAATCTGATCACTGAGTGTTTGGTATTTTGCTCTTGAACTTTTCTAGAATTGTTCTTATATGTATTTTTTGACAGGTCATAAATTTACCATAAAGATCATTATAATTTTAAGTCATTTTTAGTGAAATTTTACCATTTGTAAAAAAAAGAAGTGTAAGATCAGGATTATAGTGGAATATACATAAGGAGCGAAAAAATACTAACTAGAGTTTATTATGGCTTTGACAAAGACAAATCCATGGGAAACACGACAAGTCAATCAAAACTGTGTACTTATTAATGATGTCTCATGTTCCCAACCAAACTGAGGATATGAAATTACTGCATGATCAATAGTTCAGTAATCATAGACCCCAGACTATGAACTAAGCAAAATAATTTTAATGATTTTCATTGCTTTTCTTTTCATTGTGCTTATTATTTTGAGAACAATCTAGTTACATAGTGTTATGTGCTACAGTGGAAATAGCATAAACTTTGAATTCACAATGACCCAGGTTTAAATCCCAACTAGGTTACCCTGTGAATTAAAAGGAGGCTATCGGGGCGCCTGGGTGGCTCAGTTGGTTAAGTGACTGCCTTCGGCTCAGGTCATGATCCTGGAGTCCCTGGATCGAGTCCCGCATTGGGCTCCCTGCTCGGCAGGGAGTCTGCTTCTCCCTCTGACCCTCCCCCCTCTCATGTGCTCTCTCTCATTCTCTCTCTCAAATAAATAAATAAAATCTTTAAAAAAAATTAAATAAATAAAAAAATAAAAGGAGGCTATCATGTCAGGATGATTATATTTATTCAACAAGTTAAAGAATTTACATTCTTTTACTCTACCTGGCAATTAGCAAGCGTTGTCTCATTAAATATTAGTGTCCTCATCATGCAGGTTAAGGTAGGTCCTAAACATAGAGTAAAGGCTTTAATAGGAATATTAACTTTTTTTTCTTAAGTGCAGATCCAACATTTCCTTGGAGACAATACAGGATAATTTCCATACTTTCTTGAAGTATATTGAATCCCCAAATTATTCATTTGTTTGTAGTGTTTTCTATTTTGGCTTTGTAAGCCGTTTGATATTGGCCCATTAAAGATTTAACTGAGGCCAAAATCTCTCCTAACCACTTTCTTCATGAGGATTTGGGTTGTCCTTATGTAAATGAATTTCCACTAGCCCATCACTGAGTTCCTCTTGAATAAGAACATAAATAGAAACAAGAATCTGAAAACATACATAAATAATAAAGCATTAAAATGAATTATAATAACCTGGAAATATAATATTTTCAAGAAATTAATCACAAAAAAATCTTCACTGTTATGATTCAGAAATTTTAATTTAAAAATTAATAACAATGAATTGTAGAACACAAGTGCATCTTTTAAGTTTAGCATCAGAAATTTATAGCAATTGGAAATGACTTTTTTCATCACAGATGGCAATTGAGCTTAATTTTATAATCAAGAAATATTTTTTAATTTTCCTTCTTTGTTTTGCATGACATTTGTCAGTGAACTAATAAATTTAGAAAATTATTTGTGGTTATGAAATTTAAAGTCACCGCAATGATACTATAGAACTAGTTAGTAAGAATAGCAATCCCAGGAGGTGCTATCATTCTCCCCACAATCTGATGGTTTATGAAAGAAAAGGAATAGAAAAAAATGCTGCATCTTCACATTGACAAAAAGAAGCAGTCATTTTTTTATTTTTTTTAAATCAAAGGCTTTCTTTACTTTTTTTTTTTTTAACAGTACTACACAAGCTCAAGCAATCTACACAATGTAGCTTTATCACCTTAAAAAAAAACTAGGAGGCAATTGAGGCTTAAAATTATAGATGGAATGTACAGCAAGCACCTGTCCCAGTACCCACTGCCTAACGTGTCGTACATGGTAGCTGTTACTATTGGAATAGATAGGAAAATATTAAAAAGGACATTATTCACTGGTGTCTGGGTGGCTCGGTTGGTGAACCATCTGCCTTTGACTCAGGTCATGATCCCAGGGTCCTATGAAAAACCCACAGTAAATATCATTCATTTTTTATTAACACTAAGCTAAAGATTTCTTCCTCTTTCTCTGTTTTTTTTTTTTCCTTTTTTTTAAATAAAGAGTTTTAGTAGTAGTGGGCTCTAATCCATCTGCCATTTTAATAAGCCTTAAAGATCCACGTCAAAATTTAAAACCACAGGCCACTAGCATCACTTAACATAAAAGTTTGCCAGCTGTCAAGAGATATTCATGTCATTTTATAAAACCAAAACCAAGGTGTGAACAAAATGTTAAATACATCATGTTAAAAATTATTTATAAAAATGTAAAGGGAATATTTATGCTCTCATTTATGGTCTCAAAGTTACATAGAATGAATAGAATCAAATTCTGAATATTTTAATAATCTACATCTGAAAAGCTCTCATCAGATGGTAAAACTGTACCAAATTATTCATGTATTCTGTGGCATAAATTACGCTGTCTTTATATGAGTAAAATACTTTTGGAGAAAAGTTTTTCTACTTTTATTTTTTAATTTTTATATATTATTTATTTTTTTAAAAGATTTTATTTATTTATTTGACAGAGAGAAAGAGAGAGTAAAGGAGGGAGAGCGGCAGGGAGAGGGAGAAACAGGCTCCCACTGAGCAGAGAGCCTGACGTGGGGCTCGATTCCAAGACCCTGGGATCATAACCTGAGCCGAAGGCAGACGCTTAAGTGACGGAGCCACACAGGTGCCCCTTTAATTTTTATTTTTTAAAGATTTATTTACTTATTTGAGAGAGAGAGAGAGTCCACATCATGCACGTGCATGTGCACAAGTCGGGGGAGGGGCATAGGGTGAGAATCTTTAAGCAGACTCCCTGCCGTCTACACTGAGATCATGACCTGGGCCAAAACCGAGAGTTGGTCACTTAACTGACTGAGTCACCCAGGTGCCTGAAGTTTTTCTACTTTTAAAAAGTAGTATTTGGAAATAATAATAATAGTTTAAGAATACATATGCTGATTTCAGACTACTTAGGTATGAATCTAAGTTGTTTGTTTGACTTTAGACAAATTGCCTGATTTCTTTAATCCTCATTTTCCCCAGCTATAAAATGAGTATTGTAAGCACCCCTTCAGCTTTCTCTGGGCATTGATTTAGAAATAAAATTCAAAGCAAATAGCAAGGTATCTGGCACATGATAATCATTCAGTAAATTAAGAATTTATTATTGTTACTAAAGCTGTTTTAGCAGGTTGCATTTCTCAGGAAGCAAAGTCTGAGAAGTTCAGCAATCGGCATGATTATTTTTTTTAAGATTTTATCTATTTATTTCACAGAGAGAGAGAGCACAAACAAGCAAGGGGAAGGGGCAAAGGGAGAGGAAAAGGCAAGGGAGCCTAGTGGGGGGAGCTCGATCCCAGGACCCCGAGATCACGACCTGAACTGAAGGCAGATGCCCAACTGACTTAGCCACCCAGGTGCCCCTCAGAATGATTATATAAGAATGCTCTTGGATTGAGGCACCTGGGTGGCTCAGTTGGTTAAGTGTCCGGCTCTGGATTTCTGCTCAGGTCATGATCTCAGGGTCCTGGGAGGGAGCCCCACATCGGGCTTTGCCCTCAGAAGGGAGTCTGCTTGAGATTCTCTATCTCCCTCTCCTCTCTGCCCCCCTCCCACCTCAAATAAATAAATCTTAAAAAAAGAAATGAATGCTCTTGGACCTAACATCTGTGGAACTGAGGGAAGGGGTAAGGAGTGGGTAGAGGATGAAGCTGAGCTGTAATTTAGACCTGGTATCAACCTCTGCAACCTCACTAGGAGTTCTGGAGCCAAATCGGCCCTTCAGAATTGCCCCAAGTCAGGCCTTTACTCATCCCCATCAAGCAGTCATGGGATGTGGCTTGCCTGGGAAAGGGAGTGGTCTTGGGCAAGGTAGCTCTGGGCAGCTGAGGCATCCCAAAGAGCTGAAGGGTGACTTTTAAGAGCCCTCTCTGCAAGCGGGACAAGCCCTTTGCAGAAAGAGAATTTGAGTGGCATATTACAGTATCCACAGTTTTTAGTGTTATGTCATTATTCTTCAGTGGATTTTCAGGAACATCAATATTGTAAAATCAAATTAATGTAATTGAATTATTATATTTTAGGTCTCTTAATATTGATATAAAACATTGAATATTGAATTAATATGTATAATATATTCAATTGAAAACTGAGTAGAATATATATATTGAAATGAAAATTGAGTATACATTATATAAAATTGAACATATATATAGATTATATAATACTGATTCCAAAACCAGTTAATCATGATGCTACATTTATAAATGCTAATATTAATTTATACCAGGTATTTTCACCCTGTTGATCAGTGGTACACTTGAATAACTGACAATCCACACTTTTTCACATTATGAAAAATAATTTGTGACTGAGTCATCAGGCTAGTTTTCTCTGCCCCTTGCAAAAAAGACAACATTGTTGAACGTTATTGAATACGCCCAATGACTTTGTGAGAACTTTGTGAATTCCTTGGATCTAGAGAGGAGTGAGGGTTAAGTGTGGGTCTCCCTTACCTCTTGGCTTTTAGTTACATGCATGCTAGATATGTTCCATTCTACACTGACCCAGCATGAGAAATCAGACTTTAAAAATAAAATAACATTTGTTGAGTGTTACACACGTGTCAGGAAATACTAAAGCACTTTACATGCATGATCTCTTATTTTAATATATAATAATTTATTCCCATTTTGCAGAGGAGGAAGCTGAGTTGTGGTTAAATAACTTTCCAAAATCATGTAAATGGGGAAAGAATTTGAGAGAACTGGGCAGTCATATTCAAATCATATTCAAATCACAGGCCCTTCAACAGACCGTTTTTGGCTATTTTACATTCCTGGATTATAAAATCAAAGAAACCCAAGCACTACACTTACTTGGCCCATTCCTGAATAAGTGTCTTTCCCCCACTTTTTCGCTGCTAGTGTTTTATTAAGGCATCATTTATATACAGGAACCTTCATGAATCTTAAGTGTATGTTGTGACGGAATTTGACAAATGTATTCAGGGGTGTGCTGGTAAGCTGGCTCTCTAGAAAAACAAAACAAAACAGAACAAAAAACAAAGTCTGTTTTATAACATTTATTGATTTTCATGGTTTAAATACTGCCACCATGACTGATTTCAAGCTAGCAGTGGTTTAACCAGTGGCTCACAAAATTATTTTGATTATATAAGAACTGCCTCTCAGGAGCATGTGAGCTATGCTCAGCCCACTGCTGACAGGTAACCACCACCCAAATCAAGACGCAAATCATTTAATCACCCTGCCTTAGGCAACCACAATTGAGTGGGGTAAAATCATGGAATATCATCAGAAGCTGTTTAATTTCTCTTTTTATGGTGTGCGTGTATGAGTTACTATGTGTTGTAAATCTCTGAATATGGTTACAGCAAAGCCTGGCCACATGGTAGTATGCACCAGCCAAACTCAAACCTAAAACACCTGAATTTGGTGGACCGGGTGGGATTGTTTTCCATGGCAACACCTCAGACTCATCATAAAGATATTAGAAGCCAGAGGCTAGAGATGAAGGCCTGTAATGTCCAAGCAGAGGCCCCTGGGCCTGAGAGCAGGAGCTCTCCAGGTAAACTGAGGCATCTGACGGCCATGATGCCCTTTACAGTCACTTGTAAGTGCTTCTTATAAAACGATTGTGTGCATGTGTGTAGGGAGGGCTTAATTATCTAAGCATGCATTTAAATTTTGAACTCAATATCCATGTTATTAAAATTCTTTCTCACCATCTCAAGAAAGAGCATTCCCTGAGCCTTTCATTTCACAAAAGCCTCAGATTTATACCATCTCTTTTCTTGTTTTCCTTTCTCTGCCACTATGGACTTAACTCATTTCTTTCATCAGCTTTAAATCAAAACAACAGAATACCAAACCCCATAAATTCTTCAAACTGCCTCGTAAAGCAACTTAACCACCATATCTATATCTGTAACCATATCTATATAGATATAGAAGCTGTGTGTGTGTGTTTCTGATGCTTCATTTCTTACACTCAAATACACTCATCATCCCTGAGCTACTTATTAACATTCTTCACAGTGGTGTTCCTTATGAAGAGTGCTTTTATTCCAGTTGTTAAAAGACATATTTTCCTCTTCCCACACTTATAAAATGTAGTGATTTTTAGGGTTTTATTTAAATGAAAAGCTCCTCATTAATTCAATTCTTCATATCATTAGATAATTAACTAACTCTCTGATTTGGGGCAATTTTCTCAACCTTGACGGAATTTCAATATGCTGGATTTCACACATAAAAAGAAATGGGTTGAAATTAAGAAAACCTAAGTCCTGGAAACTAAAATTATATAATTTTAGAATGAAGATTACCTATTTGATAGATAAAATTAAAGTTTCCTAATTTCATGCTAGCCAATACATAATCAACAGTTATCTTATTCTTAGTTTTGTTTTCACTTACTTTTACAATAGAGTAAAATCACATTTTGAATTACTTTTAATGTGAGTAAATTTAAATTTAACTTAGAAATTTTGATTATAATAAATAATAAAGCCCAAAATGATAAAAATTATTAACTCAAAAACATGTCATCTGGATTCATTTTGAAAAATAATATCTTGATAAGACAATAGAGCAACAAATACCAAACATTAACATGGAATTATTTTAAAGAAAAATTGTTAAAATACTTGATTTTTTTTTTAAGGATTTTATTTATTTGAGATAGAGTGAGAATGAGCATGAACAGTGGGGGAGGGGCAAAGGGAGAGGGAGAAGCAGGTTCTCTACTGAGCAGGGAGCCCGCAGTGGGGCTCAGTCCCAGGACCCTGGGATGATGACCTGAGCTGAAGACAGATGCTTAACCGACTGAGCCACCCAGGCACCCCCGTTAAAGTTACTTGAAATAAAAAATATATCCAACCCTTTTTTAGGTTTTTACTCAAATGACCTTGTTTAAAATGTGAATGTAGGATGAAGTTTCTGTGAAAAAAAATAAATAAATAAAAATAAGATGTGAATGTATGTTTTAGTGGTTTGATATGTAAAGGGATTCATATTAATCTCATAGATAGTTGTTTGTATAAGTTAACTTGTTGTTAAATTAACAAACTCTTTAACCATACTTTTATCCCCTCCTTCCTGTTACCCTTGTTTCTGAAGGTGCAAAGTTCATAATTTCTATATATTAAATTTCACATAGTTAGAAGTACCAGTTTTGATAAGACATATTCTCCCAACTATAAAAATACTAAGAGAAATTAAGATTTTAAGTTAAAAAGTCTTATAGTCTTGCTCAATATGTAAAAGAAATTACAATAACTTTAGTGGGTGCATTAGAAAGAGTAAAAGAAGATGCTTTCATTCATGTCCATTTTTCCCTGACTTTAAAAATAGAAATACTAAGTATAAATGAGACAAGATGTGTTTCCCTGGCTTTAATGTCAATTTCGCTTTGCTTAGTATGTGAGAAAAATTCAGGCTGGAACCTTAGGGGGAAGATGAAGTAGAATTGAGGTGTTCCAAAGCATAAGGAGTGAAGATCAAAAAGTATTTTACTGCAAACTCATATTTAATAAAATGTGAAAGAAAAATGCATTAGAAAGGAATTGTAATAAAAGGAAAGATATTCTTGCAAGCTTATCTTCAATGATACCTACTTTTTTTAATTTAAGTTAACACAATTCAACCTTCAGGAAAAAAAAAAAAAAAAAACTTTGCTATATCCCAGGTGCCCTTTTAAAGCATTACAGGTATAAAAGCTTGATAGACCTTTTTAGAAGGATTTTTTTAAAAGACATCTGACCGATTCTACCTCTCAAAGCTCTTCTGTGCTACCAGTTGAGACTTTATTAGGCACTCCAGAGTTAGTCCATCCCTTAGGCTCTGGAAGACTGTCTTGACTCAGGGTTGACTTAAGTGAGAAGGAATTAAGAAGTCCTAGGTTATCACCTCAGGTGAAATAGTCATTCTTGCCGATCTTCAGGAACCATCCTTATACCCTGATTCTAGTAATTGGTCTTAGGCCTTGTTTTGTTATTAGCACTTTAACTGTACAAGAGAAGACCTCATTTAAGTTCTTATTCTTAAAATTTGTTCAGGGACCTATTCTACCTAAAGTGTTCCTGTCTATCTCTGAAAACTCTGAAGTCTGAACTAATGACATGTGACTTAAGTCCTCCCACCTACTGATAAATAGCCATAATGTTAAGCCTGAATGTATTTGACTCTTCTGGTACTGTCTAGTATGTTACAGCAAATAGCATCCCACCTGTCTCCACTGACAACCATGTATTTAACTTTTTGAACCTTCCTGATGCTATCTATTTAGAAGAAAACAAAAACAAAAAACAAAAAAACCCACAAAAACCAAAAAACAGCAACCTTTCTTCTATGACCAGGCAATCTTGAAACCATGATTTACTCCCAGGCAAAGGAATATCTATGCCTGCTTCAATTTTCTATTTGCCATATCTGCTCCTTTCTTGGTCTGAAATCTGTAAATAGGACTAAGCTCCCAAGGGCATTTTTTATAGTTACTGATGCAAGGGAACTTATTATGTTTCATGCATGTATGTTAAAGAGGTAG
Source organism: Neomonachus schauinslandi (assembly GCF_002201575.2). Taxonomy (NCBI): domain Eukaryota; kingdom Metazoa; phylum Chordata; class Mammalia; order Carnivora; family Phocidae; genus Neomonachus; species Neomonachus schauinslandi. The sequence goes on along the minus strand of NC_058408.1, from coordinate 17,238,550 downwards.
AAATATTATGATGGTGACAAGAATGTGAATGATGAAAAACAAATTTAAAGTAATATATTAAGTGTTGCAGAAGAGATACAAATTTAATGGCTATTCAGAGGAAGAAGTCACATCCAACTAAGGGAAGGCAGGGTGACAAAAGTCCTGAGATAGAAATTTTATAACCAGTTCATATAAAACTATACCTCTAATTATAGCATACCTATATTTTACCTATAGTAATTGTTACTGTCAGCATCATTATTTTTATTATCACCATCATTTTATTAAACAAAATAGTGAAATAAGACTCACAGAGATAAGAATGATTTTGCTTATAAAACAAGAGTTAAATTAAGTTAGGAAAGAAATATAGAAGATAAAATAGATGGTAGAACATAGTATATTAAAAATAATCTTCAGGGGCACCTAAATGGCTCAGTCAGTTAAATGTCCAACTCTTGATCTCAACTCAGGTCTTGATCTCAGGGTTGTGAGTTCAAGCCCAGAGTTGGGCTCCAGCTTACTCAAAAAAAATTATAATCTTCAGTAAAATAATAGAGTTGACACAGAATTACCTGTGCTTAATACATAATTTTTCTTACCCAGTTGGTAGAAATGAAGAAGCACATATATGTGTGAGGGGAATGAAAACAGTTCATAGTGTCCTATTGAGTGCTGCCATGATTAGCCTGGAAATCCCTTCAGAGGAGTCAAACTTTAAATATTGAGTTTTGTGGATGGAGTAAAATATGTCCCCAAGATATTAAACTGTTCTAATTTAAATTGTGATAAGCATATTAATAATTTTATTCAAAGATTTCCCTAGGAGTGAACTAAGAGGTAGGAAGCAAACAATTTAGACAAAAATTAAACGTGGAGAGCCTTGAATATTATGGAATTTATGTAAAAATATTATTTATATCTTTGATGAAGGGCCTAAATTGCCATTTATGAAGTTTACATTGACTTAAGCCAATTTAGTAGTCTCAGACGATTAAGGATAAGTGAAATTTTAGATCTTCTTAGTGACATATTATAGTAAACATAAGAATCAGACCAAAATTTGTCACAAAAAGTCATACAGACTGTTTAAGTTCTGCCAAGATTCTTGTCTCTCTCTTCTTTGCCTCCTCCCTCTCCTCCCCTTCCTCCTCCAACTCCTTATTTTCCACTTCTTTTTCTTCTTCATTGTCTTCTTTGTTATTTTTCAAGATTTTACCTGAAGGTTTCATTTTAAGACAAATGCAACACATTCTGACAGCAGAATTAACCACCTTTCTAGGCAGGTCAGGTGACACAAAATCCTTAAAAGGCTGAAAGGAAGATCAAACATAAAATGCATATCTGAAGATTGTACCCTCCACTCATCCCAGGGTAGAGGTGTGGAAATAATCTTTAATCAGCTGTAAAACATGAGCACTGCTATTCAATCCAATGATAAATCATTTTGAAAATGCGTCATGGTAAATGAAGGTCCCTATAGTCAGAATTTAAGTAATAATATTACCTTATCAAACTCTCGAACAAAGGCTTCTAAATATGTAGTTTATAATTTACAATCACAAAATACGCACGCCTGTCACTGAACATTGGGATTTTTTTTAACATAAATTCCAGACTTCACAACATTGTCTAATGTGGAAAAGGGTAGACAAGAAAGAAACTAGAAATAGAATTATAAGATTATCGCAACTATTTAGGTTAGAGATAGTGAGCGCTGAAAATTTGGGAGTGTTGGAGAGAGTGCTGGTACAGAAGTCAGTGTAGGTAAGGGCTTATCTGATGAGGGAAGTTTTTGTCAAAGCATATTCTGATATGTGGATCTGGACTATTAGAAATAGAAGGCAAAATGAATGAATAAGCAAAGACAGTTTGGGGAGTTAATAAGCTCAGCACGGGTCTGGAAAATGAGTCTATTTAGTCCATGAGTAATTTAGTGGTATCGCTTGTTTGTATCATAACCTATTGCACAATAATTTTTTATCAAAGTGCATCCCCAGATTTTCTCACAGTATGGCAATAGTCCTAAAATGTTGTCCTGTATTGTTTGTTGGTTTTGATCCAACTTCATCATTCTTTTATTTATTTCTGGCACTTATTTATCACACAAGAATGGTAAAAGGAGATTATTTTTCTGCATCTGGCCGTAACTTTCCTTCAAGTTGATTTCATGTTCTCTCTAAACTATAGACTGATTCATGTTGTCCTTGGGTAAATACTTTCTCTTTAGCTTTATCACAAGAGCAATGCTCTTGTTAGATTCAACTCAACCTCAAATTTAAAAGTTCACCTACTTTAAAATATCTAATTTCAGCTGTATCATTAAAAGAACATACTTTAAAAATATGGGTTATTTTTCTAGATACAACTAGAACCTTCAGAAAGAAAATGCAAAACAAGGAAACCTAAATACTCATTGAGTAATTACAATTTTTCTAGGTATTGGGCTAGATATATTAACTATATCTTATTTAATCATCACAGTAAGAATCAATGTCCATTTTAAAGATATAAAAGTAGGATCTTAGGATATATTGTCCAAGCTTATATATCTAGAAATTGCACTTATTTTTTTGAAAAAAAAGTTTATTTAATTCAGAGAAAATAAGTAAAATGGCCTAACAATGTTTATTTTAAAAATGAAAGTATTCAGGTTAGCAATATTATACATAAGTACTGACAATCAGTGAGATGTATTCTACTTATTGACACCAAGTAGACATAGAAATTCTAGTATAAATTGAATTCCCCAAACTAGTAAACTTCCCTAATTTGATAAAAAACACTATGTATTATTCTTGTAGTCTAATAAAAGAGATACAAGGCCATAAAAAGATGAGAAAAATATCACATAATTTATTATATATAAATGAATCCACTTTTTAAAGAATGTCTACTAAATTTCAAACTACTCTGAAATATCAGTTTTTAAAATATTAATCTACTGACAGAGGCATTTACTTTTATTATAGTTGAATGCCATTTGGAGAATTTGGAAATAGTGAATGAAGTGAAGGGAAAGTAAACTTTTAAAGGTTGGGGGATTTGAAGTTTGTAATTTTCTTCAAAATTTTGGTTTATTAAATCTGATCTGTGGGTGAAAGAGCAGTAAGAGAGACCACAGAGTAGAATATATCTGTAATGTTAATGTTCTCTTTTGGGGATTCAAGCTTTTTTGTATTAAGTCTGTAAAGTCACTTTTGAGGCTATGAAAGAAAGGCATAATACCAAACTTCTTCCTCAAAAACTACTTAGAAGATGATCAGTGGTTATTTCCCTATTCTGGATTATTTGCTTCATAAAATCTAGAGCCATATAGTATTGAAACATAGCAAAATTAACTTTTTTAGCATTATTTTTTAGCATTATTGTGGTTTAATTGACTTAACATTAAATTCACCCATTATAAATATATAATTGACCACAATCCCGTTTTAGAGTATTCTCATCACTCCAAAGTGATTCCCTATATCCCGCTGTATTTGAATCAAGACCTTTGCACATCAACCTGCTCCCTTCCTCCATCACAGTGAGACAGAAACTCCACCTAGAATGATACAGCCAAGAAGCCAGGTCTCCCTATATGCCCAGATCCTGGTCAGAGGACTATCTATATCTTGGATGGGCAAGACATCAACATTTATCATCCTGCACCCAACTATCTGGTATTGATGTTACCTTCTGAATACTTCAGCCAAGAGGTGGGAGTTCCCTTCTTTTACCCAGTTTCCACTGTGGAACAGAAGCTCTACTTGGGTGTGGTGCTGGGGAGAATATGGGCCCAAATCACCCTTGCCTTGGCATGTGAAATGAAGGTTCCACACCAAGAGAGGCAAGTCAAGGAGACCTGAGGCTACTGCCCTTATCCACCAAACTCTCAGCTCCTAAGTAGGAGTGTTACTCAAAACTGTACCATTGTACTCAATTTGACACCAAAGTAGTGGTTCAGATATGTTGCCTGAAGTGAGACACAGGCCTTAGAAGAGAGCTCCAATCCTTCCCCAAAGGGACTGAGTTCATATGCCACAGAGAAGTTCAAGCCTAATCATATTCTTACGAAGAGTAGAAGTTGTGGTGAGAGGCTATTAGGAGAAGACTGATGGAATCACGGATGATACAGGATAAACTGTAAACTAGCTAGTTTGCTAGAGAGAAATGGAGAGAAAAAAACTTGAAATAACTTTGCTTTGGTCTCAGAACAAATCTGAAACACTGATCCCAGAACCATCCTTTCCAAAAAGCCCAAATGTAATTGAACCTATCCATGAATCAATTTATGACCCAGAGCATTGTAGAAAACAAGAGCAACTAGCCAGCAATTAGTGGAGCTTAACAGTTATGAAGGGCCAGGAAAAGAGTTGGTCAGAGAGACTTGCCAAAACCACTGGGTGATTATGGACATACTCAAGGTTGTTCCCACTGAGGAGTAATGGCACAGACTTTGCGTTATAGTGGGGCAATAGATTTCACTAAAATAATTCAACTAGTTAATATATTATGTAAGCTATTTAGTTTTCAACAAAAATTACAAGATATGCAAAAGAACAGGAAAGTTTGACCCCTATGCCCCCGTTCCAAAATCAGGGAACATGAACTGCCTATGAAAGAAACCAGATGTTGTATTGAACAGAGAAGGACTTCAAGTAGCCATTATGAATATGTTCAAAGAACTGAAGGAAATCCTGATTGAAGAAGAAAAGACAGATATGATGACCATATCTTGTAAATAGACAATATCAATAAAGAGACAGAAATTATAAAAAAGTATCAAATGGAAATTCTGAAGTTGAAAAATACAATAACTGAAATGAAAATTGACTAAAGCAGCTTAACAATAATTGAAACAGAATTATTGAACTTAAATATAGATTGATAGAAATTATACAATCCAAAGAAGAAAGAAAAAAGAATGATGAAAATGAATAAATCTTCGGACACAAGAAAACGGAGAAGAGAAAAACAGTAGAAGAACAATGTAACCAAAAGCTGGTTCTTTGAAGAAATTAAAAATTACAAACCTTTAGCTCCATTGAGAATAAAAGAGAAAAAATTCAAATTAACAAAATCAGAAATGAAAGGACATTGCTACTAACTAGCCTTAGAGCAATAAAAAGGATTCTAAAGAAATGCTATGAAAAATTATATGACAATAAGTTACACAACTAAGATGAAGTGTAAAAATTTCTAGAAAGATGCAAACAACAAAAGCTGACTGAAGAAAAAAATAGACCAGGTGAATACACAGCAGTATAACAAGTAAAGAGTTTGAATTAGTCATTAAAAAATACAAGGAAAAGCCTAGGGCCAGACTACTTCATTAGTAAATTCTACCAAATATTTAAAGAATAATTAACACCAGTTCTTCACAGACTTCAGAAAGATAGGAGAGAATACTCTCCAACTCTTTCAATGAAACCTGTATTACCTGGATAACAAAACCAGACAAGGCATCATGAGAAAAGAAAGCTATAGACCAATAGGAACTATTCATATGAACACAAAAATTGGCAACAGAATAGTAGGAAACTGATTCTAACAACACATAAAAAGAATTATAAACTGTGACCAAGTGGGATTTATTCTAGGAATGCAGTTAGTTTCACATCAAAAATCAATCAATGTAATAAATCACATCATAGAATAGAAAACAAAAAAAGCACATAATCATTACATTAGATGCAGAAAAAAAATATTTGAAACAAGCAAACATCCCTTCATGATAAGAAGACTCAACAAACTTGGAATAAAATGGAACTTCCTCAACCCGATTTAAAAAAAAAAGTGTGTGGTTTCTGTGTGGAAAACACATAGAAAATATTATAGTTAATGGTAAAAAAAATGAATGTTTCCCTCTAAGTTCTGGAATAGAAAGTGGATGCCTTCTCTCACCACTCTTATTTATCATATCACTAGAGTTTCTAACCAGGATAATTAGGTAAGAAAAATAAATAACATCGATTGGAAAGTAAGAAATAAAACTATCTATTCATAGATTATATCATAATCATCAGGAATACCAGATTAAAAAAAAAAATTAAACGTTCTGTGGGATTCTTAATACCAGTCTTCTCCCTCAATTGTCCTGTTATTTTTTCTTTCCAGAATCTTCAGATAGCTCCATGCATTCTGTGCACATTTTATTTCTGTAGTCGGTGGGAGAGAGTCTGCTTACTTTATCATATCTACAACTACGGGTTTTTAAACATTCTTTTTTCTTTTCTTTTCTTCTCTTCTTTTTTTTAAGCTTAGAGTTATGGAACTGGTTTCCATTATAGACCATTCTCCACAGGGGAACAAAAGTGATCTGGTTAAATCATTAATCAGAGAATTTCATGTCTCTTCAAAACTTTGCAAGGGCTTTCAGCCTCACTCAGAATAAAATCCAAAGTCGTAACCATGCCTTCAAGAGCCTACATGAGTTGTCTCCTACTTGCGTACTTCCAGATCTAAATCCCTGCTTACCCTTCTTGCTTACCCCACTCCAGCCATGTTGGCTTCCTTGCTGATTCTCAATATGCAAAAGACATGCCAGATTTTATAACCTCTCTGTTGATAATTCAGAAACAGTATAGTTTGACTTATTCCAGAAGCCTCTTTGAACAACAATATTTCTTTTTTTTTTAAGATTTTATTTATTTATTTGACAGAAAGAGAGACAGTGAGAGGGGGAACACAAGCAGGGGAAGTGAGAGAGGGAGAAGCAGGCTTCCCACGGAGCAGGGATCAGGATGGGGGAGCGCAATCACATGCCCTGGGATCATGACCTAAGCCCAAGGCAGAAGCTTAACTGACTGAGCCACTCAGGTACCCCTCAACTGATATTTTATTTATTTTTTTTTAAGATTTTATTTATTTATTTGAGACAGAGAGAATGAGAGAGACAGAGAGCACATGAGAGGGGATAGGGTCAGAGGACGAAGCAGACTCCCCGCCGAGCAGGGAGCCCGATGCGGGACTCGATCCAGGGACTCCAGGATCATGACCTGAGCTGAAGGCAGTCGCTTAACCAACTGAGCCACCCAGGCGCCCTCAACTGATATTTTAAATATAAATGTTTTACCTGCTCCCATTTAAAAATCAGTCCCCTGAAGTCACGGATAATTCAACTCCTTAAAATAAAATTCTGTCTCTGTCTCCTGTAGATAACTTAAAATTTTTAAATGTGCACATTATCTCTCTTCTTTCTATTACTTTTTATTTTAGATATAGGTCCTTCATTCATTTTGCATGGATGAAGTTTGTATTATTTATTTAGCACTTATATCCAGTATTTATCCTTACATTTATATTTTTTAATTTTTATTTTCTCTGTTGGTCCTTAATCCTGACTCCTCAATGATAAATTGAACATGAACTTTCACTTGGCTTAAAGTCTCTCCTGTTCTTCTGTGAGTAAAATATTCAACATTTCTGAGCATTTATTGCTGGTCCCCCCTACCAAAATATTAAGGAGTTATTGCTGTTCCTTTAAATAGGCTTGCTACAAATTACTTTTGAGTCAAGATTCGAAGGAAAAAGATCTTTTTTTCTAGGACGTAAGACTTCCACCAAAAAGCTTGAATACATACAATTTTCAGTGATTTCTTCAAAGCTCATTGTAACTCTTATGACATAATTGTCTATATAAAGGTCAGATATGCTATACCATTCCTGTACAGCATGTTCTGTGTCTATATATTTCATTTGATTTAGATGATGCATAATGAAATCTCCAATAGCATGTATTTTAAAATTGTATTTCTCTGACTCATTATAGAGATAGCTCTACCACTGATATGGAAAAAAAAAATTTTCCCTGCGGTACTACAAATTTTCAGAACAGTTAGCAGTGTGAAATTGGTCAATTTTTGTAATTGATTCAATTCTATATTCTGCAAAGTTTTCATATCCTGCTCTTCTCTCTTTAATTCTCAAAATCCGTAAGTATTCAAAAGACTGTCTTGCCAATGTGCTGCTTCTCAACTCTGTGTCTTCAGGTTCACCCTTGCAAAGAAATGTGTCCTTTGCTTTACGTTCCTCCATCAATGTTTTATATCCTCAGCTTTTGAATTTCCTCTTCATTATACCAAAGGTGGCATATGGCTACCACATGTAATGGTACTTAAAAAAGAAAAAAAGATTCCACAGCACAATTGGGTTTCCTCAGGAGTAAAATGACAGTTCCTCAATTCTGAGTTATAAAATAGGGGCTAGGAATGGTTAATAGACTCTATGCTACATTCTTATGATCATAACAGCCAATAGATAGATATATACAAACTAAAGTCCTTTCCATTTAATATAAGAAATGTGAACCTTAGGATTAAATATTTGCACAGATATTTCTACTAACTGGAGTGAAGCATTTTCTATTATCACATGCTTTCCTCCCAAAAGTTCAGCTAGTTTATCAGAAATTTTAAGCTTAGAAAACATTCTTCTCTAAATGAAAAAGCTATATTTTTCTCCCGTGATATTTATTCAAATATCCTTGGTATATACTCACAATATTTTTTGGTGTATTAGGTAAAATTTGGTTGAGAATTAACAACCTTCATTTAAAATATGAATCTAAATTATAAAATGTATTCTACTATAGCCACAATATTCCAACTCCCAGGTTATATATAGAACAGAGAAACCCTAGTTTATATTTTTATACAAAAAGAATGTTTCCTTAAACCTAATGTAACTCCTTTAGTGAGTTAGTTTGTACCACTGGGTAAACATCTTTGTCTGTCTCCAGGTTTCTTCCATTTGCCAAGGGAAAACTGTCGTAAAGCCAACTTATTATATAAATTTAAAAGTTCTAAATTCTTTTAAAAAGTCCCAACATACCCATTCAAAATATTTCAATTTTGGAGATCCTCAGAGATGCACCCTCTTCTCCTTCTTAGTACTTCACAGTTGAGAGTGTGCTAAGGACAGATTTTTCAAGTGGTGGTAAGAAGTGGCATAGATAATCCTTATGTCTCCACTCCCAATGTCTTAGAGGAGGGGAAAATAAATAAGAAAAAATGAAGTTACTCTATGACAGTGTTAAAATTGCAAAATGTTTTTTTAGGATAGAAAATAAAACATATCATACTGCTTATGCCAAGTAATCTACTCCCTCTTCTTACTGAAGTACATCGAAGTATGGGAAACTTTGTGTATGCTTGCTTAAAATTAGCTGCGATATTACACCCTTTATCAGGCTGCTGCTCTATATTCTCCCTGAAAGGGCAGTATCCAGCAACACCTTTGCCTCTTTTGGCACAACAAGGGAAATTTAGTAGGAGAAACACCCAGAGAAAGCACTGTTCTGTGAAGTATTTTAAATTATCCAAGACTTTGATTTTTGCCCCCACTACCTCATGCCCAGAACAAATACAGAATTTGTACAAAAAGCTAGGATTGATATAAACAGAGTTTTTGTGGGGTTTTTTTGTGTGTATTTGTTTTTTTTTTTACATGAAGTGATGTAAAAATGTAATAGTCATAGTAAAGCACTGAGTCTTAGACAAACAGTAAAAAATAAATCCACTTAATTATGTTAGGTGAAACTTATTTTCAAATACAAATTGCAACTTTATGTGCCTATTCTTTTATTAAGAAATGTATTCAACAGGGCGCCTGGGTGGCTCAGTTGGTTAAGCGACTGCCTTCAGCTCAGGTCATGATCCTGGAGTCCCTGGATCGAGTCCCGCATCGGGCTCCCTGCTTGGCAGGGAGTCTGCTTCGTCCTCTGACCCTATCCCCTCTCATGTGTTCTCTCTCTCTCATTCTCTCTCTCTCAAATAAATAAATAAAATCTTTAAAAAGAAATGTATTCAACAGTAGTATATTTATTTCTGAATTTGTACACCCAGAGAGAGTATGAACCTTCTGACACCTTGTTACCAGCCCAGTGATACTGATTCTAGACTTCTGGCTTCCAGAACTATCAGAAGCTGCCTTACTTTTCTGATGAATCCGTGAGTGACTTGGAGGATGCTTTCAATCTGCACTGTGTTCAGCTGGGGAATAGTCCTTCTCAAGTACCTACTCTGGCTAGTCTTAATGGGAGCAGCCCAGCGTATATGCCCAACCTACCAGACCTCCAGGGATGAATGTATTTTTCGCTGAGCCCCTTTTGTCTTTGCTCCGTTGTTCTCCTTGTTAAACTCTGGCTCTTGTTAAACTGGGGGAAATGGATCCTGTCTTCTTGCCCACATCCCCTTATAGTAGAAATTCTGCAACACAGACAGCTAGGTTGGAGATGAGAGCAGGTCTGGCTTAAATGCTATAAACTAAGATTTAGTAGATTTCCTTGAAAAAATGCTTTTGACTTGCTGTAGGCCTTAGACCAATTTCCAGTAACTTTTAAATGATTTTACTTTATAATTTTCACCCACTAAATGTTGTTTAGCTAGAGGATTTCAACTGAGCTCTTCACCCTGCCATTCTGTAAGTTTCACTGTCTTTTCTTTCATTCTTGATACTGACAATCATCTTCCCCACTCACCCTTTCTTGAAAACAGTCTTCTTAGGGGCTTGTCAATTTTATTAATACTTTTAAAGAACCAAATTTATTTTCTTGTTGCTTTTTCCTAGTGTTTCTTTTGTATTTTATTCATTTTCATTTTCCTTATACTTTTTAAAAATTCTATTTACAAAGATAAAATTTGTCAGTTTTTTTATTTTAGTTGTATATACTTGTATTTATATTTTTCTTTCATTTTATTTTATATTTGCTGCTGATTTTTAATTTAATACCACTTGAGTAAAAAATGTGTTCTGTGTAATTTCAGTCTGCTGAACTTTCTTGTGATATGTTTTATGATCTTGTGTATGGACTATTCAGGAGACAGTTCTGTGTTCAATTAAAAAGAATATATATTCTGTATATATTCTGAATTTGTTTCTTTTGGTGTTTTAGAAATGTCACTTAGGTCATGTATTGGTCGATACTATTCTCAAAATCTTCTGGATCTTTACAAGTTTGCCTCATCAATTAATGATGGAGGATTGCTAAAATTGCTAACTGTAATTGTGACTTTTACTTTTTCTCCCTTTGGCTATCTAAACTTTGTTTTATATATTTTGAAGATTTACTGTTTGTTTCAGGCATGCATTTAAAATTGTTTAGTCTTTTTTTTTAAGATTTTATTTATTTATTTGGCAGAGAGAGAGAGAGAGAGAGAGAGGCAGGCAGAGGGAAAGAGAGAAGCAGACTCCCCCCGCTGAGCAGGAGCGCGATGCGGGGTTTGATCCCGGAACCCTGGGATGATGACCTGAACCTAAGGCAGATGCTTAACCATTTGAGCCACCCAGGTGCTCCTAAAATTGTTTAGTCTTCTTTTTTTTGTTGTTTTTTTCGTTTTTTTGTTTTTAAAGATTTTATTTATTTATTTGAGAGACAGAGAATGAGAGACAGAGAGCATGAGAGGGAGGAGGGTCAGAGGGAGAAGCAGACTCCCTGCCGAGAAGGAAGCTGGATGCGGGACTCGATCCCCGGACTCCAGGATCATGACCTGAGTCGAAGGCAGTCGCTTAACCAACTGAGCCACCCAGGCACCCAATTGTTTAGTCTTCTTTTTTTTTTTTTTTAAAGATTTTATTTATTTATTTGAGAGAGAGAATGAGAGAGAGCACATGAGAGGGGGGAGGGTCAGAGGGAGAAGCAGACTCCCTGCGGAGCAGGGAGCCCGATGCAGGACTCGATCCAGGGACTCCAGGATCATAACCTGAGCTGAAGGCAGTCGCTTAACCAACTGAGCCACCCAGGCGCCCTGTTTAGTCTTCTTGATGTCCTTTTTTTTAGCCATATAGCACGAGTTGAGTTAGAATTGAATTATCTTTTCAATTCTTTTATTTTGCGCCTATCTGCATCTTTATATTTAAATTGGGTTTTTATGGAGATTACATAATTTGGCTTATTTTTTTATTTATTATTATTTTTTTTACCTAGTCTGATAACCACTTCCTTTCACTGGGAGTGTATATACTTTATATATAATTTAATTATCACTACAGCTTAGTTTAGGTGAGCCATTCTATGTCTTTCCCATTTTTTCACCAATTTTTAATCATTTATTTTTCTTTCTTGCCTACTTTTGGGTAAAGTAAATGTCTGTATATGTGTTTGTATGTGTATCTTTGTGTGTGTTTGACACCTAGGTAGAGGTTCTGACCCATTCAGTTAAATTAAAGTTTGAGCTTGGAGATACAGTTAGTCACAAATTTAGTAAACTCTGGTCCCCTATGATTTGTCTTTCTTCTTGGCCATGCCCTCTCCACCCCCCCCCCCCACCCCCCGATCTTTTGACTGGGTGCTTGGCAAATTTTTCTCTCTTCTGTGCCCTCACAGCCTTGGATATAATTTTGCTCTTTGGAGATTTTTATCATAGCTCTCCTAGCTCTTTTTTATTTTAGCTCCCATCCTTGTAACTTCCAAATCTAGAAAATACCTTGTAATGGAGACTTTCAGAGAAGTATCTTCTTTCTGCTTAGAGGATGTTTCCATTTAGTATTATATACAGGAAAAATAAACTATAGATATATAATTTTTTTCATAATTGCTCTTAGCAAAAGTACATTCTTTTTGGTGGGTCTTTGTTTTCTGGGCACTATTAGATTATTATGGATTTCACTCTGCCTTTTTAGACTGAGCTTAGTAACACCACATTTTGCATTAAGTCTAAGCAATTTAACAAATTGAGGGAAACTGGCAGAGTTTTGGGCTTCTCTAATTTCCAGTCTATTCATGACACTTCTTCAAGGTAACCAAGATCTTCATTGGTTCTCTTTCTCCTCTTTGAGAACCTCTGTGTGAGCTATGCTTGATCCTCAGTCTGTGTCTTGGATCAAAAATGCCTTCAGGGGTGTAAAACTTCCCAAGGTCACCTTGGGATGTCCCTCTATCCTTCAGTTCTAATTCATCAAGTCCTCCCTTGTTTCCTCCCTGTTTGCTCAAAAGCCTGTTAAATTATTACTCCTTTGTACTTTTTCTTCTATTTATTGCAGTGGGAACATTGGACTACCCATGCCGTGTTGTATTCTACCTAAACAGAGCTGGCATCTAGAAATATGATTATTAATTGCCCACAGGGGTGTGCATAGGCTTTACATCTTATCCTGAGACCATTGAATAACCTTCAAAACATAAATTGAAGTTCAAAATGCTTCAAAATATACCTGCTTGTGAACTAGCTAGATTTACATCACAGAATTCCTTTTTTGCTTTCATTTTTAACCACTTAAATCTTATTTCACTGTTATTTCAGCAACGCCTTTTAAATAGGTTTTAATATTTCTTTTTTTTTTTAAAGATTTTACTTATTTATTTGACAGAGAGAGACACAGCGAGAGAGGGAACACAAGCAGGGGGAGTGGGAGAGGGAGAAGCAGGCTTCCCACGGAGCAGGGAGCCCCATGCGGGGCTCGATCCCAGGACCCTGGGATCATGACCTGAGCCGAAGGCAGATGCTTAATGACTGAGCCACCCAGGCGCCCCTCTTCTTTTTTTTAAGTTATTTGCAGGGAGATAGTTGGCCAAGTTATCTAATCTGTCATCCTGGTTGAAATAGAAACTTTACTTGCTTTTATATCCATTTTCTAACACCCTCTCCTTCTGGTTTACTTGTAATTGAGGGATTGAGGGATGCCTGGGTGGCTCAGTCAGTTGAGCATCGACTCTTGGTTTTGGCTTAGGTGACCGGTGGTGGTGAGCTCCATGCTCAGTGGGGGGTCTGCTTGAGATTCTCTCCCTCTCCCTCTGTCCCTTCCCACACGCATGCTCTCTCTCTCTCTCTAAAATAAATAAATAAATCTTAAAAAAAATACTCATAATTGGTGAAAACGAAAGACTTAATTTAGAAGTTTCAAAACAGAAGTAGTGTATGACTAACAGCATCTGGGGTATTACCTTCTCTTCTCCTAAATCAGATTTTGCCTGTCAGATTTCCCTTCTCTGGTTATTCAGTTCATGTAACTGATAGAACAAACCATGCCAGGAAAAATAGGATCTATCCTAATAATTGCCAGAATACTGGCTATGCCCTGGGGCCACTAAAGATGAGACAAGCTTAAGTATATTGAAAAGGGGAAATTTTTTTTTTAAAGATTTTATTTATTTATTTGAGACAGAGAGAATGAAAGACAGAGAGCACGAGAGGGAGGAAGGTCAGAGGGAGAAGCAGACTCCCTGCCGAGCAGGGAGCCCGATGTGGGACTCGATCCCAGGACTCCAGGATCATGACCTGAGCCGAAGGCAGTCGCTTAACCAACTGAGCCACCCAGGCGCCCAAGGGGAAAATTTTTTTTAAATTATATGTTACAAAAGCTAAGAAAGGGAAACAGAACAAAATATCTGTAATATATATATATATATATTTTTTAAAGATTTTATTTATTTATTCATGAGAGACAGAGAGAGAGGCAGAGGGAGAAGCAGGCTCCCAAGGAGCAGGGAGCCCAATGCGGGACTCGATCCCAGGACGCTGGGATCATGACCTGAGCCGAAGGCAGACACTTAACCATCTGAGCCACCCAGGCACCCTCAAAATATCTGTAATATATTCTTAAAAATTATACCTTTTTTTTAAGTTTCTAGAAGTTTTTTAGATAATATTTCATTAGCCTATCTCTTCTAAAAATGTCTCTTTAAGGATTTTGGGATTATATTTATCATAGAAGAGTTACATAAGTAAAAGGTGAAAGATTTGTATGATCTGAAGAGAAACCAAAGGTAAAAGTGAACTATTGGGACTTCATCAAGATAAAAACTTTTGCACAGCAAAGGAAACAGTCAACAAAACCAAGACAACCGACAGAATGGGAGAAGATATTTGCAAATGTCTTATCAGATAAAGAGCTAGTATCCAAAATCTATAAAGAACTTATCAAACTCAACACCCAAAGAACAAATAATCCAATCAAGAAATGGGCAGAAGACATGAACAGACATTTCTGTAAAGAAGACATATAAATGGCCAATAGACACAGGAAGAAATGCTCAACATCACTCGGCATCAGGGAACTACAAATCAAAACCTCAGTGAGATACCACCTCACACCATTCCTAATGGCTAAAATTAACAAGTCAGGAAATGAGAGATGTTGGCGAGGATGTGGAGAAAGGGGAGCCCTCCTACACTGTTGGTGGGAATGCAAGCTGGTGCAGCCACTCTGGAAAACAGTATGGAGGTTCCTCAAAAAGTTACAAATAGAGCTACCCTATGACCCCACAATTGCACTACTGGGTATTTACCCCAAAGACACACATGTAGTGATCCGAAGAGGCACCTGCAACCCGATGTTCAGAGCAGCAATGTCCACAATAGCCAAACTATGGAAAGAGCCCAGATGACCATTGACAGATGAATGGATAAAGATGATGTGGTATATATATATACAATGGAATATTAGGCAGCCACTAAAAAAATAGAATCTTGCCATTTACAACGATGTGGACAGAACTAGAGAGTATATGTTAAGCAAAATAAGTCAGAGAAAGACAATTATCATATGATCTCAATCATATGTGGAATTCAAGAAACAAAACAGAGGATCATAGGGGAGTGGAGAGAAAAATAAAACAAGACAAAATCAGGGAGGGAGACAAACCATAAGAGACTCTTAATCATAGGAAACCAAACTGAGTGTTGCTGGAGAAGAAGGAGGTAGGGGGATGGGGTAACTGGGTGAGGGACACTAAGGAGGGCATGTGATGTAATGAGCACAGGGTTATTATGTAAAACTGATGAATCACTGATCTCTACCTCCGAAACTAATAATACAGTATATGTTAATTAATTGAATTTAAATTTTAAAAATAAAAAAGAAGAGTTACATAATCTTATTACTTTAGTACTATGATTATGTATAAAACTTTTGTTCTTTATGGAGATCAAAATGTAATGGAGTCCTCTTCCATGTAAAAGTCTATGATTCTCAAAAGTGTATTAATGTGAATATATAAAAACTTAAGACATAATGTTAGTTTTCTCTTGGCAGTTATATTATTAAAAAGACTATAATCATATTGATATTTCGGCAAATATGATACATAGTGTCCTTCACAATTCTGAGATTTCATGATTCTTTATTCCACAAATATTTTTATTTAATGAGTATCATCAAATCTCTTTAAACCTCAAATTTTAAGGTTCTTGACAAGCCAAATTAAATTTGTTTCCATAAAAACATAAGCCAGTGCTATACCCTGTGCTTAAATATATATTTTCTTTATTTCTATTCCAAATATTTCAAGAAATTATTTTTAAGTGATGTTACATTGTATGATTCTCACAAGTAAATTATGAAAAAAGGATTGTCTATCATTTAGGGATCAGGAATTGACCTTGAAAGAGATTAAAGATTTTGCCAAGGTGACGCTGATACCAAATGTAGGTAGCAGGATTTAAACCACCTAGGGGGATTTTTCACATGGTTTTACATTGTGTTCCATTACATTTAAATTAAAAAAAAATGCTCATTGCCTTTATTTTCACTGAGGTAGAGGCACTGTAAATAGAGAACCTGTTTAATGACAGTTTGTGACATAAACTATCAGTTAGTCATCCACATAAATCTAAAAAAAGGAAAGTGGAAAAGAAAAAAAAAGAGAACAACACTTCCAATCACAGCAACACTTAGTGTTATCTAATGTTAACTGCTCTTTCCACATTTCCACCTTGAAAATTACGGTATTTTGTAAAACTCTTTTCTTTGTTTTTTTTATTTCAGGAGATTTGGGGAGAGACAAACTATTATTTTCATCCATTTACAGTAGACAATTTATTTTAAGGATCATTGCTGGGAAGATGATTGTAATTCTAATTAAATAGCTTGTCAGAGAAGCATTTGCCTTAACAGATCTGTTGTCATCATGATACCAGCCAGATGTAAAGCTGACATACTGATATATTTGCCTTGCCTTGCATTTTTACCACTGCTAAAGTTCTTTCGTTCTTTGTTTAATCTCCGGTTTGTAGTTTCAAGAGAGCACAAGGATATCAAAGAAATACCTTTATCTGGAAAAGTAATTACAACATATTTGAATTATCAAAAACCTAGAAAAATAAGTAATGATATTGAAAGATGATTACAAGTTAAACCAAGATCTGATTAAAAGGCCAGGCTTTTTATAGATGATAATCAACAGTTTGGGTGTTAGTATTTTTAATTAAAAGAAGCTAATTTATTCCACATAGCCTCATCATTATTTGAATAGGTAGCTTACAGAAGGCTTGATTCTTATCTTTAAAGAGGTTGATTTATTCTCCTAATTTTTCTCCCCTTTTATAATTAATTTGGGGGGGGAGGGGCACAGGAAGAGGGAGATTGAGAATCTCAAGCAGGCCCCACACCCAGCAAGGAGCCTGACACAGGGCTCGATCTCAAGACCCTGAGATCATGACCTGAGCCAAAATCAAGAGTCTGACGCTTAACCGACTGAGCCACCCAGGCGCCCCAATTTTTCTCCCTTTTTTAGTAAGATTTGAAGGAACCAATGAATATTATGGAGGTCCAATATAAAACACTCTTGTTTTCCACCTCAACCCTGAAACACTGGTAGGTAATACAAAACTACAACAAAAGTCATGTGCACAACAGAAATCTCAAATTTAATATTGATATAGCCGAACTGGAAAACATGGCTAATGGTTTTCCTATAGTTAAAACCTCAGAATATTCAATATCAAAGTGTCTAGACTACCAGATCACGTCAGAAAATGGAGCCTACTTCTTGTGTGAAGGAGCCAAGTAGTAGAATGTGTGTTTACTGCAAGCAGCATGATTCCCCTAGAGAAAGAGGAAGGAGCTAAAATGAAAATATCCCAAATTTATGGTCCTCAAATGTATCAGCAGAATATTCAGTCCTTTATTATGAAATTTTCTCTAAACAGAAGGAAACATCAGGAATGGGGTGGTAGTAATATCCCCAACAAATATCTAAATGCAGTTTTTTGTAACACCAAATTCTAAATGGCATTCTTACTCTTTCTCATTCTCTCCATCAATCTTCAGTGACAACTGCTATCAGGTTTTTTATTCAGGAAGTTGTTAGTTCTTATAGGTGAGGGAGAATTTTTCAGACATACCCTTTATATTGCCCATATTGTCCTAGATGGTCTTTACTCTGTCCACCAGAGAGGAGAATATAAGTAGCCTGCCCTGCACTGACTCATGTGGTCCCTAGGATCAGTAGCATAATATTTGCTGTATTCTTTATTTTTTTTTTCTTTGATGTATTCTTAAGTGAATGAAGACTGAGAGTGGGGAAGAAGACATGGAAGCTTACTCATAACCAGTGAGTGTTTTAATCTATTTGAGCTGCATAGCACAAGGGCAAAGTGATTACAAGGTAAGGATAATGTTTTTTAAAAATATCATATTAGTTGGTCCGAGGGTTGTGGGTTATTGTTAAGTTGTTTAAAAATATCATATTTTGTGAGGGTAACACCTTTACTCTGCCTTGAGGATGTCTCTTAACCTTCCATAATTCTACTTCTTTAGCTCTTCTAGAAAGCCCAGCTGTGTACAAAACCAACTACTCCTCTTTTGACAGCTTGAGAAGCAATTTATGATTGTAACTTTGCAATACACAGGAAAAAAATATTGAAAACAAGATGAAGTAGATGAAATAAACAAAAATAATTATTTTCAATGTATCATATAACATTAGAAAAAGTGACCATGAATTAGTTACAAACTAGAGTAAATTGCTAAAGAAGCTCAGACCATGACTTCTGATCATGTCATTCTGTCATTACAATAATTTGAAAACCAATAACAGAAGATAATTGTAAACATTGATTATGTCCAAAAATCAGCACCTGACATGGGCCTCCTTGTGCATGACTATGTTCCTTCATGAAGGCTTTCAGGGAGAATCGATTTCCTTGCCCTTTCCAGTTTCTAGGGGTTGACTACATGCCTTGGCTTTAGCTCCCTTTCTCTGTCTTCAAAGTCAACAACAACCTATCAACTCCTCAAGTCACACCCTTTATTCCATTCTTCTGACTCTCTTCCACTTTTAATGATTCATGTGATTACTATAGCCACCTGGGTAATCCAGAATAATCTCTCTATCTCAAAATCTTTAACTTCAATTATGTCTACAGGCTCCTTTGCCATGTAAAGCAACATTTCACTGGGAATACTGGGGGTAAGATGAGGATTTGGACATATTTGGGGGATTATTCTGCCTACTACAACCAGTAAACATGAAAAATGAAATGACTTGATGAAGAACACAACCTAGAGAAGAGCAAAGAAATGTGAATAACAGCTTGAAAATGTAAGTGCAAAAATAAGTAAAATGAAAATAGTGGAGATTAAAAAATCTGACTTTAAGTGATATGATATATAATTATATTATAAAAGTAGAGAAGATACAAATAAACTAAAATGTAGAATGATACAGAAAATAGCTGACAGAATAAAGAAACTATTTTTTTAAAAATGGATCAATAAATTTTAAGGCATGAGACAAAACGGACATATTTCCAGAAAATGACCAAATACAAAATTAGTACCAGGTGAATTTAAAAACGAAGTTGAGACGCACCTGGGTGGCTCAGTCAATTAAGCATCCAACTCTTGATTTCAGCTCAGGTCATAATCTCAGGGTAGTGAGATCGAGCCCCACGTCAGGCTCTGCACTGCATGTGTGGCCTGCTTAAGATTTTCTCTCTTCCTCTCCCCCTGCCCCTCTCACCTCCCTCTCTAAAAAATAAATAAGTAAATAAAAATTTGTTAGAAATAGATTTTGAATCAAAACCATTGCACATCCTTAAACCCCAAGCACTGTTGGCCTTATAGCATAGTTTGCCATATTTCTTGAGACAAATAGCCTTAACTGTATATGAGTTTTCCCAAAATGGAAAAATGGAAAGCTAATGTGCTCAGTATATTAGGTTACTACTATACCGCTAATAAAATATAACACAGAGCTTACTGCAGGAACAACAAAAGTAGGATTGTCACTGTCACCACCATCAACACCATGACCATAATGTTCCAGCACAGTAGGAGGTTCCCTGATCAATGTAATATGACAAGGAAATTACTTAAATTGATCATTTAAATAAAGAAATAGATAACATTTATTATTTGCAGATATTATATTCTTACAAGATAGGGAAACCAATAGATTTACTAGACAAATCCTAGCTTTAGTCTTCAAAGAAAGAATCAGGAGAGAACCTGGGAGGTATAGGAAAATGGAAAAATAAGCAATTTTCCTGAGAAGACAGAAAGATAATATAACTTGTAGAAGGTAGACTTTTATTTATTTATTTTATTTTTTTAAAGATTTTATTTTTTTAAGTAAGCTCTACTCCCAAAATGGGGCTTGAACTCATGACCCTGAGATCAAGAGTTGAATACTCCTCTGACTGAGCCAAACAGACACCTCTAGAAGGTAGATTTTATTTTTTTAAATATTTTATTTACTTATTTGATAGAAAAAGAGAGAGAGAGAGAGCACAAGCAGGGGGAGCGGCAGGCAGAGGGAGAAGCAGGCTCCCCTCGGAGTAGGGAGCCCGATGCAGGACTCAATCCCATGATCCTGGGATCGTGACCTGAGCCAAAGGCAGATAGTTAACCGAATGAGCCACCCAGGTGCCCTAGAAGGGCTTTTAGAAGAGATGTATTATCTATATGCACCCACTTTTACAAGAGAGAACAACAAATGCTTGGTATACACATGGGAGTAGGGAGTTAAGGACATAATTGTATAATTCCAAGTTTGTTTTTTTCCTGAGGAGAAAAATACTAATACTTATAGATGAGGGCCAAATGTAGGAAGCTAGTGAGAGTAGATTCAAATGGTTTTTGTAGAGTGAGAGTGAGTCAATGAGAAAAAGTAAGATTGCAATGTTGAAGTTTAGATTGGTGTTCGTGTCTGTAGATATTTTTATGAAATTAGTATTTTAGTTGTGTAATTATTTCTAACTGCTAATGCTAAGCAGTATGTAACAGATACCTGTGTTTGACAATTTGATAAAGAAACATAAGGAAAGGCTAAAGGACAAATTAGTTTGGTGGTTTGAGAAAGGGCTATTTTAAAAAGTGACTCAAGGGTGCTCAACATTGCTTGGCATCAGGAAAATCCAAATCAAAACCTCAATGAGATACCACCTCACACCAGTCAGAATGGCTAAAATTAACAAGTCAGGAAACGACAGATGTTGGCGGGGATGCGGAGAAAGGGGAACCCTCCTACACTGTTGGTGGGAATGCAAGCTGGTGCAGCCACTCTGGAAAACAGTATGGAGGTTCCTCAAAAAGTTGAAAATAGAGCTACCCTACGATCCAGCAATTGCACTACTGGGTATTTACCCCAAAGATACAAATGTAGGGATCCGAAGGGGTACGTGCACACTGATGTTTATAGCAGCAATGTCCACAATAGCCAAACTGTGGAAAGAGCCAAGATGTCCATCGACAGATGAATGAATAAAGAAGATGTGGTATATATATACAATGGAATATTATGCAGCCATCAAAAGGAATGAAATCTTGCCATTTGCAATGACGTGGATGGAACTGGAGGGTATTATGCTGAGTGAATAAGTCAATCAGAGAAAGACATGTATCATATGCTCTCACTGACATGAGGAATTCTTAATCTCAGGAAATAAACTGAGGGTTGCTGGAGTGGGGCATGGGGTGGGAGGGATGGGGTGGCTGGGTGATAGACATTGGGGAAGGTATGTGCTATGGTGAGTGCTGTGAATTGTGCAAGACTGTTGAATCACAGACCTGTACCTCTGAAACAAATAATACATTATATGTTAAAAAAAAAAAAAGTGACTCAAGGAATCTAAGCTGGATATAGATGAAAAAGACAGCAAGGTAAATGGTGGGGAAAACCCACTATACTTAGGCATATTATTTCCAACTATACAAAATCAAAGATAAAGAAAAATATCTTGAAAGAAGTCAGAGAAAAAAAAAAACTCATATAAAGGGGAAAAAAGGTAAGAATTACATCCAATGTCTCCTCAAAAACCACGTGAGCAAGAACAGAGTGTAGTGAAATATTTAAAGTGTTGAGAGAAAAAAACCCAACAGCCTTAGAATTCTGTACCCTGCAAAATTATCCAAAAGTGAAAGATATATAGATTTTCTCAGATAAACAAAAATTGAGGGAATTTGTTGCCAGTAGACCTGCCTTGCAAGAAATGTTAAAAGAAGTTCTATGAAGAGAAGAAAAATATAGGTCAGAAACTTTAATCTACATAAAGGAGGAATATCAAAGAAAAATTAAGTGAAGGTAAAATAAAAACTTATTTTTCTTATTTTTAATTGATCTAATAGATAACAGTTGGCTCAAAATAATAGCGACAGTGTAGTAGATTATGCTTATGTATATATGATATCTATATTTATGCATACATATATTTATGTATATTTATTTACTTATTTATTTTTCTTAGAGAGGGGGTGGGGGGGCGAGGGGAAGAGAGAGAGAATCCTAAGCAGGCTCCATCAAGATCCACATAAAGCTCAATCTCACAACACTGAGATCATGACCTGAGCCAAAATTAAGAATTGGATGCATAATCGACTGAGCCATTCAGGAGCCCCTGTTTATGTATATTTAGTATTTGCTTACATGCATATATATGTGTATACATATAGACACACACATGTCTATGTATGTTTATGTACAAGTGAAATGAATGAAAGCAATGATATAAGGTATGGAATGAAGGAATCAGGATTACCTTGTTGTAAGGAATTAGGATTACATTCTTATTGGGGCACCTGGGTGGCTCAGTCATTTGAGCATCTGCCTTCAGCTCAGGTTGTGATCCTGGGGTTCTGGGATCAAGCCCTGTGTCTCTGCACTCAGTGGGGAGTCTGCTTGTCTCCCTCTCTCTCTGCCCTTCCCCCCGCTCATGCTTGCTCTCTCTCGTGATCTCTCTCTCTCTCTCAGATAAATGGATAAAATCTTTAAAAAAAGGATTATTTTGTTATTATAAAGTTTCATAGGGAAAACGGAAATAAGTTAATGGCCTGGGAGTTCTGATAATAGTCATTAAAAAGATTAAGTGGGAAAAATTTAGTAGGAAACTGAAAGAAGTAGGAAGTTGTATTTAGAACATGAGTGGTAAAAACTTAATAATCTAGGGACACGTGGGTGGCTCAGTCGGTTAAGCCTCTGCCTTCGGCTCAGGTCATGATCCCAGGATCCTGGGATCGAGTCCTGAATTGGGCTCCTTGCTTGGCAGGGAGCCTGCTTCTCCCTCTGCCTGCCACTCCCCCTCCTTGTGCTCTCTTTCTCTCTCTGACAAATAAATAATTTTTTTTTAAGAAATTAAAAATTTAAACTCAATAATATCCTGAAAAAATATAAATCTCAAACAAGAACTTTAAGTATACGCCAGCTATTAGAATAGTTGTTAGCCTACAGAAGTTGTTATGGCCTGCTGTATACAACATAGATCAAATGGGAACATGAAGCAGCTGTGCTTAATGACTATTAATAAGATAATAAGGCTTTATCCTTTAAAAGACCCATGAACAGGAAAACCTAATGACAAGGTGAGATAATTTCAAATCAGGTGTGAAGAATGAAAAAATCAAATATATTTTGATGAAGGTGAATTGCTTCAGTTCTGACTTTATAGGTCTTGATACTTGCTAATTTGAAAGTCCTCTGGCCATATTAAATGCTATTTCCAAGCAAAAAAAAATACTACATTTAAGATATGCATATGTTCTTCATATAACTTTACAGAAATAATAATTGTAATATGGTCATTTCATATTCCCACAGGATATGGTTCCCAAAAGACCTCTATTTTGTATGTCATATCCATAACCTTTTACATTAAAATGTGCTTTTGCTAAGTGATTAGATGTGATCTGATGTGATCTGAGACGCTGTATCAGAGCCAATGAAAGCTATCATAATTTTAAGGTAGAAGCTCACATTATATTATAGCCCCTATAAAACACATTTCTATTCCTATTCTTTTCGTTAAAACACAATTTCTGAAAAACTGTAGAACTATTAAAAGACTTTCAGCATAACTCTTCAAAGGACATACCTTGCCTGGTACAAAAACATGTTACTAATATTTTATGTTAATTATCATAATAAACTGAATCAAGGTATTCACTTACTTTTCAAAGGATGCAAAATTTCCCCATAAGTTTAATTTCTTTTTTTTTTTTTTGAAGCTACTATAATCAAATCATTTTTTTCTGGCTTTCCCCCTGTTCCCTTTATACATTATCACACAAACACAGTCATATGATTTTTTGTGTACATAACTTTCTTCTGTATAAGCAACTTCCCTCATGGTGCACACTTCAATTACCTGCTGGAAAATATCTTGTGTAATTTTTATTCAAATAAAAAAGAAATACCTTCAAGCAGGCCTTATGACAAAGTCTTTAGAGGGCTTGATGATCCTTGTTTCAACAGCCAATATTTAATTCACGTTCACATTTAAGTAATACTTAAAATGTGTTTACTTTTTCATGTTATGTGTTACAAAATTTCATGTACAAAATGGATAACTTTCTTTTCCAGTTAGCCTCTGAAATAACTAGTGGCATTAAGGGAGAGATTTTCTAAAAGAGGTTTCTTTGTATGAGTATCTTAACTGATCAAATTGATCATTGCTATTACTAGATTTCTAACAAAGGGTAAATTGACTCATTTATTTTGTCTGTGGAACAAAAACAAGGTGACAGATCAATGTCTTGTCCACCCTCGCCTAGATCTCTAATGTTTCCACCGAGCAGGCTATTCCCATAATTCATGTGTTCTCCCTTAAGATGAATATGGATACTAATCGATGAAAGGGTAAAAATTACCACTGTTCCATCATGGCTTGAATGCAGATGGGAAATTGAAAATGGTGTTTCCCTTCACAGAGGATAGTCATTGAGTTAAATTTTCACTACACCCTTGAAACTAGCAGGACAAATACATGAACAGAAAATAGTTCTTTTTTGATTTTTCTTTGTGTTTTCATTAGGAGAGTGGGTTACTCCGCATTGAATTCCATGCATACATTGTTCATGCCCTGCATCTTTCCCTTTTGTGTAGTAACACAACCTATGTCTTTGGGGGGTAGCAATGAACTAGGTTAAAATGAAACAAAACAAAATAACAGAGAAATAAAAACATATGTAATTTATTTTATTCTTGGGATGCCTGGGTGGGTCAGTCCATTAAGCATCTGCCTTCAGCTCAGGTCATGATCCCAGGGTCCTGGGATCGAGTCCCACATCGGGCTCCTTGCTCAGCAGAATTATTTTATTCTTACTTTTAATGGTTTTATGGATGGACAATGAGACTTGAGTTGCATTTCAGTGGAAATTTCTCACTAGAGTAAGGAAAATAGGAAAGATACAAAGAAGGGAATTGAAAGCTGATTTGAAGGAGAAAGAACTGTGGGATTCCTCCATTTCTTCCTTAGTGGAGTTTTGGAACCAGACTTCTCTGTGAGTTGCCTTGTCGTAGCAAAACATTATCCAGGATTCGTAAAAATAATAATAGTAATAATAATAATAACAACAGTTATTATTGTTATTATTTCCTCTCTTTGGAATCTGGATTTTTTGTTCCTGGAATAATGTTTGACAGCCTGAAGCTGTTGGAAGGAAGTGAAGAGCTGCCCAGGGTCTGAAAGAAGCAGAATAAAAGGGAGTCTGGGATGTATTCTGAAATGGGATTGTATAGATGAATTATGTTCATGATGTATTTTAAAAAAACAATGTCCATACTTGGACAAAAAATATGGAGAAAAACTGTCCATTTATCCTGAAACTAGAGATGGGTTAAAATTAACATAGCATTAAAAGCAGTAATAAAATAAAAGTGACCTAAACAAACTGTTGTAACAAAAATACCAACAATTTTTTGCTTTTTCTTGGCCATGATGATAGTAGCTTCAGTATCAAGACATGTCCAGCCTCTGTGGCTGCCAGGACCTGGCAGTGGGCATGATGTCCTTTAGCTTTCTAAGAACAAATTTGGGCCAAATGGTGGCCAGAAAGAACATTCACAAATATTCTAGTGGACATAAGGATTCATGACATATTAGAGTAGAGGAAAAGAAGAACAGAACCCCTGCTAACCTGGACCAGTGGGATTTGGAATGGTCATATTGCAGACTATTCATGCAGAATGAAATTGAGCAAAGTTCAAAGCTACGTATATACATTAAATTTTTAATCAGTGCTGCAATTAAGTGACCTGCCATGAAATGGGAAGAGAAAATAAATAATTAAGAAAAACCTCTCCTTAGGAATGGAGAGAAAAGACTGCCGTCACCCAGTAGACTTCATCTCATCTCTTAAGAGCATGTATAGAGCAAAAAGGTGGAGGAAGAGTAAGTTTTTCCTCTCTGCTTCAGGGGGAACATTCATCTTTTTCTTCTGCCCTCTGACATCAGTGGTCCTTGTTCTTGGACCTCAGGACTTAGACCCAGACCCACACCATCAGCCCTCAGTTCTTAGGTTTTATGACTCAGAATGGGACTTAACACTATGGGTTCCCATGGTTCTCAGGCTTTTGGGTTTTGACTGCACCTCCAGTTTGCAAAGTGAAGATGTTGAGATATCTCAGCCTCCATAATTGTGTGAGCTAATCTTTCATAATAAATCTCTATCTATCTATCATCTATCTATCTATCTATCTATCTATCTATCTATCTATCTATCATCTATCTATCATCTATCATCTATCCTTGATTATCTTACTGGATCTGTTTCTCTGGGGAATCCTGGCTAATACAGTGTATGAAGTAAATCTACATTAAATATTATTAACTGGGATGTTGGTTAAACAACACACCCAATTCCATGAAGATGTAAGCCAATAATATTATTTAAAACCTAACTTTAAAATATGGAAGGGAGAGAAAAAAAGAAAAAAATATGGAAGGGAGACCTTTCAAGTAAGAGAATCATTCAAGTGTTATTGAGAAAGCCAGTAGCTACTAATCAATTCTTCAGTCTTACTTTCCAAAAGAAACTCACAAATTTAAGCCTTGCACATAGGGATGCCACTTAAATTTACATTCACCAGCCTTTTTTCTAAACCACTGGAAGACTTGTGCTTCCTACTTTCCCTTCTCTTCTCTTTGGGACAATGCAGAAAGTTGGTTGGACTCCAGAGAGAAGACCCACGTTGAGGATGGCAGAATAACTGACAATTAGAGCCCATATCCCAAGACTGTGGAGCCCCAATATCAGGCTTGCTTTGCTTTAATTTAAAATTTTATGTGATAGAGAAATAATTATTTTTAAGTAGCTGTTTTTTTTAAAGAGTATTTATTAAAGCAGTAAAACATGTGTCCTAAGCAATACACCAACCATAAATAAAAATTAAATAACTGCTAAGTTAAAAACACAAAAAAATGTAAACTGTTTATCCATGTAGGTTTGTGAAATCGAGTTATGCATATCTAAAATTCACAGCCATCTTGAGAATTTCTTTTAAAATTCCTTTAGATATTTAATTAATAAGAAAGTAGCTGTCACATTACTTCTTCTTCTTAAATGTCTTTCTTATTATAATCAGCCTATAGGAAATCCCTTGATAATTATTTCAATGTTTTGTTTGTTCAGTTTTGGTTACTCACTACACAGTCTTAATAAATTTAGTAGTGAACTTGGGAAATTAGGAGCTGGCTGTAATAATGAAATAAGATTTTTAATGTTCATAGAATTGCTACTCATTTGGAGATAAAAATACAGACTTTGAATGGTAAAACTATTTCTAATACTCTTTAGTTTTCCAAGTAAATTAGAGTATTGAGAAACAAAAACAAACAACTCTAAAACAGGATTGACAATTAAGCCTGAGTTTTAGGTCAGAATTTCAACTGAAAATATATTTTAACTATTCAGTTGTTGCAATCTAAATTATTTTAAATAATTATTTTAAATAATTATGTTGATGCTTATGGTTCAAGGATTAGTGATTCAATTATATAAACCCTTAATCTGTAGCTGGACAGTATGAAAAATTTGGCTACTTCTAAATTTAAGAGCATATGTTTAGACAAATATGTCTATTGGTCTTTCTCTCCTGACCAGAATATAGTAAACTGCCACAGTCCAATACAATACCAATATACCAAGAATTAGGTAAGGCTGGAAAGTCACATTAATAACATATTAAAAGATATTGGAAATATGTGGAAAATTTGACCTTCAGTTCCAGAATGGAGCCAATCTGAGGTGAGATGACCATCTCTGACTCTTTGATTCCTTGGGCATGTTTGCCACTTCTCCGTGTGGACGTTGGATTGTGTTTAGCCCATAAAGAAGATCCTTCTGGGAAGAGAGAAACTAGAAAATTCTTCTGGCTGCTTCAGAGGACTGGCCTAGCAGCGCGAAGAATTAAGGAACTGAAAACACTTTTTAACATAAGACATTTTCTGAGATCTGGGCAGCTTGTGAGAGACTGAGAACTATGCTAAGAACTGAAAAAAATGATATAATATAGTGTTTAGGAAACACATTTCTGATAATTTAGTTTAATGTAACTTAAAACCACAATGTGTTATCATAACACCTATATCAAAAAAGCTAAATTTAAAAGAACTTACAATAACAAAATGTTGGCAAATATGTAGAGCAAATGAAAAATTTCTGTATTGATAGTTAGAACATGAATTGTTTGCTAAAAAAGCTAAATACACACTCATATACATACACACACACACACACATGCATCTCATGGTCAAGCAGTTATAATCACTGGTATATAAAAATGAGTGCTCTGTCCATCAAAAGACATGGCCAAGGACAATATGGATGACCCTCATAGACATAAGCCCAATAGAAAGGGCACATGATGCATGAAATTTAAAAACTAGAAAAACTATAACGATAGAAGACAGAACAGCATTAACCTAATGATATTATCAACTAAAAGGGAACTTGAGTACTTCTGGGTTTTAGAAATATATTACACCCTTGTCTGTGTTGCTACAAAAGTGTAAAGTATGAAAAACTCATCAAGCTCTGCATTCAATTCTTATGTACTTTTATGTTTATTTTTTATACTTCAATGATATATTCACATTAACTACTGAAAAATTCTGGTTTCCTACTTAGAAGAATGAAGGCAACTAGTCAAATTTGTCTTTTATTACTCTAATTATTGTCTCTACTAGAAAAATGGGCACACCAGCACTCCCGGGATACCTGTAGCTATGTAAAATATTTAAAATATCTAACAGGCATTAGGATATAGATATTAACCCATCAAACCAGATTCAGTAAAAACTCAGGATGGATGCCAGTTAAAAAAAAAATAAGACAGTATTTTCACTGGTTTGTACTACTTGAATATTAGTCCTGACCATTATACAATGTTTAAGGGTATGGCTTCTACAATCAAAATAAATATTTTGATATCTTTCTTTACTACATAGCATTTGTCCGACCTTGACAATGTTACATACTAAGGCTCATTTTTTTTTTCATGTTTAAAGTGAGTATATCAGTACCTACCTTGAAAGGTCATAAACGATGCTCAGTAATGATTACTCTTCGTATTTAGTGAGTTATATAAACTTTCATTTTCAGTGATTTAATTAATTTAGATTATATGCAGACTTCCAAATCCTTCCTTTTCTTATTTTTCTCCTACTTCTGCAAAAATTTTCAAGCAATGAAATTTTCTATTACATTAAATAATTTAGATCTTTCAATATTACCCACCATCATATAATACAATGCTTCTATTGTGATAAAAATTACATTATAAGTACATTTAAAATGTTGGAAAATATTTCTCAATTATATTTAACAAGTTTCACAAAGATACAAGTATCAGAAAGAGGCTAAGAGATGAATGAAGGTGGTAGCAAAATCCCAAACACATATAATGCAAAACAATTTATTTTGGGTTTCTTTGTAGTATAAAATAGATTTGAATTTCCCTTAAATATATCTCATCAAAGAAGTGTGTATATTAAATTGTTCAGTATCTCATAAAATATATTTTCAGTAAGTGGTAAGCAGTATTTTATTTCAAAGACTAATAAAATGTATTTCCTTTTCAACATGCAATTTAGTGTTTCAATGTTAATTATGACTGTATTATATGGGTTTGATGTTTGTTTCTGCAGGACTGTTGTTCAAACTATATGAACAGATTATAACAAATACCTACTGTTCTAGACAACTGGCTGGTTACAAATGTGAATTCTGTGGAAACATTTTGAGAAGTCTAGGAATAAAGAAAAGAAAGGACAAGGAAAAGAAGGGGAAGATGGGCAAGATAAAGTAGGGGAGGGGAAAGAGAGGAGAACAGAGAGAAGGAAAGTAAGTAGGGGAAAGAGAGAACTTGTATTTCCACACTCTACAAACTACTGAGAGTCTTTAATACATGATATAATTCCTAAATATTTAAACACAAATTTCTTAATAGAAGATAGTATACATAGCTTTTTACAAGGGGAAACAATATTTTACAAATATATTGGGTTATAGAAAATATAATGAGCATCGATATATGCATATGAGCTATTTAGGATATGTAAATGTTTTTCTTCTGGTCCTAAAGGAAAGGACATCATGGGCTTTTAGGAAAAAAAAACAAAAAACAAAAGTTTTTTTCAATGCTCAAAAACTATTTTATAAAGAAAAGAATAGATACTTTTTTTCATAAAATTTTCCAATTTTTATATTTCACTAATTGATAAAGACAGAGTTATCTTATAAAAGTTCTTAAAGTCTTCAGCTCTTTATTTCTTCCTTATCCTGTCATTTAACCGGTTCTTACTTTCCCTTTGGTAGATGGAAGTTAGTTCTAGAAACTTGATTAGGTTCAGCTGATATTAGATGTTCAGTATTACATTGTATCAGTGACACATAATGTCTGGTTATTACGTATTTAATTAAGATTGATCTGTGGTTCAGATGGTGATATCATATTCCCTCCATTAGAGAGACCTCCTGAAGTACTTATTGGTTTTATACATTGATGGCCCTTCCCTGAATCAGACTTCATTAAAGGATTACTCTTGTCACTACTGTCAGCTAGAACTCCATTTATATAAATATTACTACCTTGGCTTTCTTTTCACATCCATTTGCTTGATAAATATTTCTTCATCCCCTCACTTTCAATCTTCATGTGTCTTTAGGTCTGAAATGAGTCTCTTGTAGGCAGCATTTAGATGGGTCTTGTTTTTTATCCATTCTGTCACCCTGTCTTTTGATTGTAGCAGTTAGGCCCTTTACATTCAAAGTAATAGTTGATAGATATGTATTTGTTGCCATTTTTTATTTGTTTTGTGGTTATTTTTATAGTTCTTCTCTGTTTCCTTCTTCCCTTGCTCTCTTCCCTCATGATAACTTGGCTCTATTTAGTGATACATTTGGATTCCTTTCTCCTTATTTTCTGCATATCTGTTACTGGGTTTTGATTTGTGGTTACCATTAGGTTTATAAATAACATTGTCTGCATTTAGAAGTCTATATTAAGTTGATGGTCAATTAAGTTTGAATCCATTTCTTTACTGCTCTCCTCCCCACATTTTAAAGGTATATGGTGTCATCCTTTTATTTTGTGAGTCCCTTGACTGATTTTTATAGATACACTTATTTTTACTGTTTACGTGCTTACTACTTATCTTACTCTTACTTATGGTCTTTCCTTTCCACTCAGAGTCCTCTTTAAAATTTCTTTTAGGGCTGTTTTAGTAGTCATAAATTCCTTTAACTTTTGTTTGTCTGGGAAACTATTTCCCCTTCTATTCTGAATGATAGCCTTACTGGATAGAGTATTCTTGGCTACAGATTTTTTCCTTTCAGCACTTTGAATGTATCATGCCACTGCCTTCTGGCCTATAAAGTTTCTTCTAAAAAATCCACTGATTGCTTTATGGGGTTTCCCTTGTATGTAACTATCTTTTCTTCTCTTCCTACTTTTAAAATTCTCTATCATTATTTTTTTGCCATTTTAACTATATGTGTCTTGGTGTGGATCTCCTTGGGTTGATTTTGTTGGGGGAATCTCTCTGCCTCCTGAATCTGGATATCCGTTTCCTTCCCTAGATTAGGGAAGTTTTCAGCTATTATTTCCTCAAATAAATTTTCTTCTCCCTTTGCTCTCTCTTCTGGAATCCCTATAATCCAAATGTTATTATGCTTGATGGAGTTATTGAGTTTCCTAAGTCTATTCTCATTTTGCATATTTTTTTTTCTCTCACCTGCTCAACTTGATTACTTTTCATTACTCTGTGCTAATTTGTTCTGCTATTTATTACAATCTGATGTATTTTAAATTTCACTTTTGTGTTCTTCATCTCTGATTGGTTCATTTTTATCTCTTTGTTAAGGGACTTACTGATGTCCTTCACTCATTTCTCTAGTCCAGTGAGGATGTTTATGATCATTACTTTAAATTCTCTATCAGGCATATTAGCTATCTCCATTTCATTTAGGTTTTTTGCTGTGGTTATAAAACTCCATTTATTTTATTTATTTTTTAATTTAAATTCAATTAGCCAATGTATAGTACATCATTGGTTTCAAGTATAACGTTCAATAAATTATCAGTTGTGTATAACACCCAGTGCTCATCACATCACATGCCCTCCTTAATGCCCATCACCCAATTACCCCAACCTCCTACTCATCCCCCCTCCAGCAGCCCTCAGTTTGTTTCCTATAGTTAATAGTCTTTCACGGTTTTTCTCCCACTCTGATGACTTCCCATTCTGTTTTCCCTCCCTTCCCCTACAGTCCTCTGCTGTTTCTTATATTCCACATATGAATGAAGCCATATTATAATTCTCTTTCTCTGATTGACTTATTTTGCTCAGCATAATACCTTCCAGTTCCATCCATATCAATGTAAATGGCAAGTATTCATCCCTTCTGATGGCTGAGTAATATTCCATTGTATATTAAAACTTCATTTATAAAGACAAATAATTATCAATTATGGCAATTGCCCTAGAATGAATAAATTATTAATTCTTTTCTTTTACTTGACAATTACCCAGGGCAAGGAGTTTGTGCCTCAAATATTTTTAATAGTGTCCAGTATTACTGATTTTGAGGTGGATGAGTATTAGAAGATATTTTCATTGTTCTTGATTAATTTCTTCTCCTAAAGAAAAGTGTACAGGTACACCATTGCCTAAGTGATTTCAGTGTCTCCAATATACAACATACATTTTCCCCTTCTTGTCAGACTTGTCCTTGTGACTTATTTTGGCCAATGAATGTACGAGGACTTCACCATCCAAACAAAAACTTCAAACATAATTGCATGAATTAGCTGAATCTCTTGTGTTTCTATCTTCTATAATGAGATAAGCATGTCTTATATAGGGGTTACACATTTATTCTTGGCCTGAAGCATGAAGACATGTGAAGCAGAGTCTAGCAAAGTCCACCCGGGCTGAACTGAGCTGGACAGATTCCTTCCCAACAAATCCATAAGCACCCAGCCAGACAGATCAACCACTAATTTGGGAGTGTGACCCACTCATGAAAGATTAGTGTGATCTAGTTTATAGCACACTCAGCTGCATTGGAAAACCTGCATATCTCTATTGCTTTGATAGCACCTATTATGCATTGACTTTGAGAAGCTAACTTTATTGGCAACACAATTCTGATTTTTCCAAGTTTACACTATTGTCTTAGGTCTGGGTCACATTATTGGGTCTTACTTTCTGCTTGCCAATTGATTAGACTCTATTTATCCTTAGCTATTATTGGATTTCTGAACCACAAGAATTTAAATGGATCCTCATTATAGTAATAAAATCCAATAGTGTTTATTAATGACTGTTTGATGTGCCTTATTATTTAGGACTCTTGTGTTTGGTGAATAATATTAAAAAATATATATTACATCATTTTAGACTAAGTTCTTAAGGATAATTGATTTGCATTTTGCCAATTATAAAATTTAATAAATTAAACTTTAACTTTGAAGTATGCCACAATGCTCAAGTCATTCTCACTTTGCCCTTAGCAAAGATCTCTAAGATGGATGCTCAGCTATGATGCCAGTATTTAGAAGTTCACAAGATAAGAATGATAGCATAGGAGTGAAACAGGGCAACAGTGAGAGCATCCATTATTTTGACTGCTACTAAGAATTAATGGACTCTGTCTGAATGACAAATAATAAAGTACTACTAGAATTTTTAAAATATTATTATTTTTTTAAAGATTTTATTTATTCATTTGAGACACAGAGATATAGAGAGAGAGAGAGCATGAGCAGTGGGAGAAGCAGA
This sequence comes from Neomonachus schauinslandi, assembly GCF_002201575.2. NCBI lineage: Eukaryota > Metazoa > Chordata > Mammalia > Carnivora > Phocidae > Neomonachus > Neomonachus schauinslandi. Next base: position 17,204,366 of record NC_058408.1, on the reverse strand, counting down.
GGGAGAGGGAGAAGCAGACTCCCCACTGAGCCAGGAGCCCCATGTGGGGCTCAATCCCAGGACCCTGGGATCACGACCTGAGCCGAAGGCAGACGCTTAACCATCTGAGCCACCCAGGCACCCCTTTAAAATATTATTTTAATGGACTTGTTAGTGCTGGCAATTTAAAATCTTTGTTTAAAATTAACACTTTTTAAGGTTCTTTTTATTTTTGCATCTCTAAAGATATTAGTTAATATATTAAATATGTTTTAATCTGCTTAACTACTGTCTTTGAGCAAAACTTTCTTTTCTTAACTGAAATTCAAATTGATTTCAAGACAGAATGGTTATATCAAGTATAGAACTGATTTAATTACTGAATAATTTTGTGGATAGATTATACTTCTTCTGCCTTAGAACATATATCATAATATTATCACATCCTTCCTTCTTAAAATATTCAATCACCGACAAAATTGCACACAATCTAAATTTGTAGTAGCATTTATACTACTTAACATTCTTTGAATTATGTAATATATATAAATAAAAATGAGGAATTAATAGAAGTACAAAGGATAATTTCTGGCATAAGAGAATAGTTCTTCCAACTACCCATGAAGCCACTGAAAATCACTTATTTTATTTTATTTTATTTTATTTTATTTTATTTTATTTTATTTGCTTCAAGGATGGATTTGTTTAATGAGTGGGGAATGCAAATCTGGTTAAACAATTTGAGAGTGATTGCTGTTGCTGGCTGAATAAGACAATATAATATGAAAGGTCAAGACTAAGAGGAGACAAGAAGAGTATAGGAAATAGGATAATAAATTTTTTTTCATTATGAAAAGCACATATAATGGAAGAAATGACAGAATAAAATTGGCTCAAAATATGAGGGAAGTTTATCACAAGTAAATGTTATTTAGCAGTGTAGTAGGACATATTAAAGCAAAAGGTATGAACACCAATAATGAGACATTAATTTACTGTAAGTGGAATGGTATATGTTGAGAAGTACAAGAATAAATTTTACATTATTTCTAATGAATTTGCCTCTGCATTGACAACAAAAATCTCTAAAATAGAAAATAACAAATAATCAATGAAAAATCTAATTGTTTTTTAACCTATTTTTTATGTTAATCACCATACATTACATCATTAGTTTTTGATGTAGTGTTCCATGATTCATTGTTTGCATATAACACCCAGTGCTCCATGCAAGAATCTAATTGTTTGTAAAGATTGCGTAATAGGAGAATATATGCATTTGGAGTTTGTAATCTTGACATCTGAATTAAAGTTGATCTCAGCTAGGAAATAAAATATTTTATACATTTTTCACTCTTATTTTCAATATTTGTAAGTTATTAGAATAACTTGTAAGGATAAATATATTTTATGTAAGTAGAACTAATAATAGGAAACTACTTTTTGCACAAACTGTGAGGATTTATATATTTTTTATCTACTCTAAGCTTATGACATTATGACAACTATGCAGTTTGTGATTCATTATTTTACAAAAATAAGATGATCACTCCATGCTATATGTTGAATTTGCTAGAATATACTGTACTAAAATCACATTTCAGGAAGAAATAGGCCTAAAAGCAGAGTTTAAAATATGGATTGTTAAGGTTATGGTAAGCATTGCAATGTGGTGCTAACCTTTTACACAGATGGAATAAAGTCTCCGTCTGCCATTTCAGTACCTGCCCTTCAGGGTGTTTATAGCTGATATTTAAGCAGACAGTAAATGCAGAAAGGAAATTTCATACAGCATAACCAATAAATATGTGTAAAAACTCAACTCTATAACTAAAATCCCATTACATATCTATTTAATCTTATTTTGAAGGAAATGCTATTTTTTTTCTTTCTATAGCAATAAAATGCTACATTTAAAATCAATTTGTGCATAACTCGCTGACATGGATTAAAACTCTAGCTTGTGTGGCATTTTTAGCAGACTGTACAAAATGGAAATGTCACCTTTTCTTTTGGGTGAAAGTCTTTTGGCTTTCCCTAGAATAAAATATATAGAATTTAACATTAGTTTTAAAAGAAAAATTCTCTGTTAACCTAAAAGTTCACCAAAATGTTAAGTCTGCAAAACTATTACTAAATAACTGAACTGCAAAAGTATTACTAAATAACAAAATGTCTAAAAAGGTATCCTTAATCAAAGGCAATAAATCTTTTTTTTTTTTGAGGAATATCTTGAAATCCAAATAAACCAAAAATAATCTCCTAAGACTATGTATGAAAATCTTCATAAGCTATACTATGTATCCTTTCATCAATTTCCTTTGGAGTGTCATTTGAAAGTTAAAGATACAGGATTACTGAGTATTGCAAATCTACTGATATGATCAAAATAAACTAAAATGATGAATGCTACTAGGATTCTGATATCTTGACACTTCTTTTCAGAATTCTCATATGCTGATGAAATGATTTCTTTTGGTCTTTCCGAAGCTTTGAACTGTTTTTATTGATACTTCGGTCAGAAGAGTATTTTGTTACATGATATATGACATTTGTCTATCATGGGATAAACAGAAGAATTATTTTAAGTAGTGAACTCAATAACTAGGTCATTCTGATAAGAGTCTATGTTGGGTTTTTTTGTTTGTTTTATAAAGGAGCATATATCAAGTGCCATAGTTAGGGGTAATAATTTGGTAGTTTCTATTTTTATTTTTTACATTTTGGTAGGGTTTTTTTTTACATTTTAGTAGTTTTTAAAATAAACATCACGATGAATATAATTCTGAGATTATTTAATAGGAGTATCATTTTTAGGACAAGGGGAAATACTGTCCAGAATCTAGGATTTAAACTAAATAGCTGACATGAAAAAATCATGAAGACAGAGGAATGACACATGTTCTACAACAATGCATTCTCTAAAATTAAAGGGAAAAAAATAGTCCAATTGTGACAGGTTAAAATAATGCCTTCTTTCTAGGGGTAATTAGAAATGGATATTCAGACTATTTACATCAATGTAAATACAGCTGAGATTGATCATTATTTAAAATTGCTATTTTACCCTTTTATTCTTCATCCAAATATAAAAATATTAGCAATAGCATTTAGTCTTAAGAATATTACCTCTGAAATCTATAATACATTATATGTTAAAAAAAGAAGATAGTAGGAAGGGGAAAATGAAGGGGGGGAATCGGTGGGGGAGACAAACCATGAAAGACTATGGACTCTGGGAAACAAACTGAGGGTTCTAGAAGAGAGGAGGGTGGGGGGATGGGTTAGCCTAGTGATGGGTACTAAAGAGGGCACGTATTGAATGGAGCACTGGGTGTTGTACGCAAACAATGAATCCTGGAGCACTGCATCAAAGACTAATTATGTAATGTATGGGGATTAACATAATAAAATAAAATTTAAAAAAAGAAAATAATAAATCTTTAAAAAATATTAAGAAAAGAATATTACATGTGTTAACAAAGATATTATAACCAAAAATCAGTCTCATTTAGCTAAAATAATCACCTTAAATTTTAGTTTTAACATTCATACATAGTCAGAAAAACATTTCTCCTTTCCAGGTATTTACATACATTGAATAATTATTAACCTAATAGTTACAAAACTTCAATAAGACAGACTGTGGGACCCAGGCAAAGTATACCTGAAAGACTTCAGTGAAGCAAAACCATAGTTGAATATTCCTCTAATCAGTGTTAATAATTCCCTTATCATTTTAATAACATCTAAAAATAAATTTCCTGAATTAAAGTACACAACATTATAAAAAACAAAGGAGAAAAATAAAAAGAAAAAAAACATGTAATAAACATGAGTCAGGTTAACAGGAAAAGTTTTTGTTTTGTGACAGTGAATACTAAAGCTTATTCCATAATTATTTGGAAGTGTATGTTTGAGTACATGTATAACATTCATAACACAGTTCTTAATAATATAAAGAAAATTTTATATCTATGCCAAAATATCTTAGCAAAAATATGCAACAAAATTTAAAATATAGGGAAAGACATAAGTCAAAAAAAAGAATGTTATACATATACACACAAAATAATTGTTGTAAGATTGTGAAAGGTCTATATGACAGCTTCTAAAATAACTCCCAAAGACTTTTGTCTCCTGGGTGTGTGTGTGTGTGTGTGTGTGTGTAAAACCCTTTTCTCAAGAATGTGTGCTGTGCTTTGTATTGCTTCTAAGCAGAGTAATGAACAAAAGTGATGAGATATCAGTAGGTTACAAAATACTGTGACCTTTGCCTCACTTGCCATCTGTCAGCCACTCTTGTTGTCTCACTTGTTTGCTCTGATGGACATCAGCTGACAAGTTGTGAGCTGTCCTATCAGAGGGCTCCGCCAGTGAGGAACTGAGACCCTCAGTCCAACAACATGTGAGGAACTGCTAACAGTCATTTGAATGATCTTGAAAGGAGATCTTCTTCCGGTTGAGCCTTGAGATGATTGCAGTCCTGGGTGATTTAATTGCAGATGTGTGAGACTCAGAGACAAAGGACCCAACTAAGCCATATCCAAATCCCTGACTATAGAAAGTATGAGATGATGCTGGCTTGTTTTTTTTTTTTTTAATTTTCCTAGAAGAAAAGTTTCCATATTTTGTCTTTCTTTTCCCATTTAAAAAAATTTAAATAAATTAATTAACATATAATGTATCATTGGTTTCTGAGGTAGAGGTCAGTGATTCATCAGTCTTATATAATACTCAGTGCTCATTACATCACGTGCTCTCCTTAATGTCTATCTCCCAGTTACCCCATCCCCCCACCTCTCTCCCCTCCAGGAACCCTCAGATAATGTTTTTTTTTTAATAAGACACCACATTAATGGATAATTTGTTATGGAGGCATAGATAACTAATACAATCTTTCTAAACACAAAAGCCAAAATAATAAATAAATAAATCTCAGTTATTAAGCATTAAATTATGTATGTATTAAGAATAACATAAAATCAATAAAACACATAGGAAAATATACTCTTCATAGCCATGTAAAATATTAATATTCTTGTGTTACAATCTCTTAAAATCATAAAAATACAAAATATTGATATTATGATAATGGGAAAAATGCATGAATAGATTCCTCCTGCACATACAAATATAGCTATCCAATAAATATACAAAAGAATTCATATCATTAATAATAAAATCAATTAACAAATTTTATAACTTCTTTTAAGACTACTCTCTTAGAGCAGTTTTAGTTTCATAGCAAAATTAAGAAAAAGGTACAAATATTTCCCAGATAGCCCCTGCCCCCACATATCCAAAGCTGCCCCCATTATCAACATCCTCCACCAGAGTGGTACATTTATTACACTGGATGAACCTACACTGACATATCATAATCACCCAAAGTCCATTGTTTACATCAGGTTTCATACTCAATTCATACCGAATAAGTACTCCATTGCGTGCATGTACCACAGTTTATCTACCCACTCACCTACTGAAGGACATCTTGGCTTCTTCAAGTTTGGGCAGTTATGGCACTGGTTTAACTATGAAGGGGTGAGACTACTGAATTGTATTGTAAGAGTATGTTTGGTTTATTAAGAAACCTCTAACTCAAAGTGTCTGTACCATTTTATACTCCCACCAGCAATGAATGAGAGTTCCTGTTTCTCCACAACCTTGCCATCATTTGATGTTAGTGTTCCAGATTTTGGCCATTTTAATAAGGTTCACATAAGCTAATGATCACAAAACTATCACTATAATGTCATGAAGAGGAGGCCACAGCACAAGGTCCCAAGGATCCTACTTGTAAGCACCTATTAGGTAGCAGCCCATCAACTTTTCAGAAAATTCTCAGGGACTTATTTAAGTCTCTTAAGAATTTAAGTCCCTTAAGAACTTACTTACTTATTCAAGCAAAGCAGTGTGGTGTCCTCATTTTAGGGTGGGCAAGGGTAGAGAATGAAATTGAAGGGACTGAAGAAAGAATATACAAATATATAGGTAATGGCTACTTCTGAATAGTGAAATTATGGGTTGGTTTGTTATATGTATCTTTTTCCCCACCATATACATGATGAGAAGAAACAGAAGTTAATTCAATTTGTTAAAAACCACCAACATATGATAATTTGAAGTTCAAATATATTATTAAAACATAACACTAGAGATTTCTTATTAACGGTTTACATTTTCTAAAAACATTGTTCACACAATAATGTAAAGTAAATTAAAGAACTTACATGATTTTAATTTGATTAATTCTGATAAGCTGGGTATTTAATTCAAAAGTTCATTTTCAGCCCGGGGGGATATGAGCTCTTTTCTTTTCTCTTATATAGAGAGCACAGAAAGAGTTTTTTATTCATTGGCAAAGTCTATGAATATGAGTATTAGTACTAAGTCCAAGGCATGTGATTGACAACAGTTCAGCAAGTTCAGCAAATTTCTTTGGCCCTACATTCAAAATGTATCACCTGTAGCATAATTTAGTTTTAAACCTTTGAGTTTTTGTCCTTCTCCTTTAATAAGTGGCAATTGTAATATTTATGTGTTGGCTTGTCTATATGGACTATGACAGTTAAGGCACACTCTTTGAATAACTGTCTCAATTCAGGCTTAGCACTCAATTCTGTTTATCACTTTTGGGATCTTTAAATGAGGATGACAGAGAGTGGAAGAAATTAGTGGTTGAAATAAAGTAACTTCATAAACAAAATGAAAATGGTAGGCATATTTACTGAAATTTCTAACTGCTTATTTAAGAATACAATAACTAACACTACACTAAGAACATATGATTTTATCTTAATCACTCTGAAAAAGCTATTAAGACATCTAATATTATACTCACAGCATTGTATTGAAATTTTTAAATTATCTTATTGTATCTCTATAATATGAGCTCAGTGAATGCAGGTAGTAGGCCATATTTATATTTTTACTGTCAGTATATTTATGGCACATATAATATTTTAAATGTTTTGTTGTCCAAATAATTTAAATAATGTGAGAAAATTATAAAGATGACAAAGAACAAAAAAAAAGAAAAAAACAATTTTTTATATTTTAAGATACAGTGAAAGTTATTAGATCACTTATAAGCTTTAGTCTAAATTGATCATTTCAGACCTGAGTGCTCAAAGTTAATTTTAATTCTCTTTCACTACTGTTTACATCTATCTTAAGCAAATGATAGTGTACTTTCAGTAAAGAGAAAATATACTATATCCAAAGCCTTAATCATTAATATTTCATTTGGACAATTTCAGGGTAAAAAAATGAACTTAATGTTTTTACATTAATACATCTTATTTTCAGCCCATCTATATTGAGAAGTCTAGGCCAAGCCTCAAAAAGTCTGTCATAATTGACTATATGGGCTGCTCTCTCTGGGTTAATGTCAAAGTAGATCCCCAAAGTGAAATTTTCTTCTCTTTTGTAATAGCTATTTTATATTGAAAATGAATCATTGTGTAACTAAGACAGAGATTGATCACAGTCAGAAGGAACGTCTGGGTGAGGACAGGTACCATGATGTTTTCTTGGCAGTATAGGAAAATTCACATTTGACATGCCCAAAAAATATCATTAATTAAAGTGTTCTCTTCATTTATCCATATTTGTCTGTTGTGTAATTTCATGTGGTTGATGAATGATCGGTCAATGGCAATAGTGAAGAAAGATTATTAGCATTATATATGAATTGAGCCAAAGCTAATTATGTTGGAATGAAAAACTCAGATATTTTAATATCAGGACTTTCAGAGTAGAGTATAAAATGAAGAAAAATCTCCAGATAAACTGAAGTAATTACACACATATCTATTCCTGCTCTTTTCCTTAAAGTTGATTTTTTTTTTTTTTTTTTTTGAGAGAGAGAGGTAAGTGTGTGAGTAGGAGAAGGGGCAGAGGGAGAGAAAGAATCTCAAGCAGACTCCATGCTGAGTGCAGAGCATGATGTGGGACTGGATCTCACAACCGTGAGATCATGACCTGAGCTGAAATCAAGAGTTGGTCACTCAACTGTTTGAGCCACCCAGGTGTCCCCCCTAATTTGATTTAAAAAAAATTAAACAAAAAAAAGGAAAATCAGAGATAATTCAGTCTTCAGTAAAAGGACAGTCACAACTATACAAGCTAGGAAAAAAATTGCTGCAGTAAACTGAGGCAAAGTTTTATAGGTAACTAGAGAATACACACATCTCTACAGACAGTGATTACAAGTATGTATGTGATGCTACCTAAGACCCCAACTATCAAGGTCTTCTATGAAACAAAAAGATCCCGAACCCAGGTCCGTGTGGAGTATCTTCATCACCTTCCACACTGCAGAATAGCAAATGAGGAACAGTTTGCAGCAGACAATGTGGGTTGCTTCCTCAACGACCATTTTCAACTTTCATCTCTTTTTGAAAAAAGTGTAAGGATTCTGAAAGATAGCTAGATGTATGTACACATTCCTAATTGACAATTGTGAAATCCAGTCAGCTAAGGTTCAATAAATTCCAAATCCCGCTAACACTTTCTAACATTTCGAAATTCATTTTGAGTTAGAGATACTTAAGAGTCAATGGCAAACATGGTAAGAATGTGTTCTCAGGCAACCGGCTTTACTGTCTAAGCTCTAGTAAAGAAAATATACACATATCAACAAATGAGAAACATAAATTAGTAAGTGAATAAAAGAAACAAATAAATGATTAAAATAAAAACAAAATAGCCTGCAAGCAAAGATTGATTTAAATTCCTAAAGAGACAACTGTCAATTCCAAAAACTAGCTCTGAATTGTCAAAGCAGGGGGCATTCCAGCTCCTGTTTTCTACAGTTGATTTCTTCCTTATTCACACACTCTCGGCAGTTTTCTAGGATTCTGAGGATTCCATTACACACTCAGGGATGTGGGGCTTATGATCTGTTCTTCTAACGCATATTGAGTTTTTACCTTCGGCTCTAAGCTATTTATATCACGTTAAAGGTAATCTTGGGCGCCTGGGTGGCTCAGATGGTTAAGCATCTGCCTTCGGCTCAGGTCATGATCTCAGGGTCCTGGGATCAAGTCCCGCATCGGGCTCCCTGCTCCTTGGGAGCCTGCTTCTCCCTCTGCCTCTCTCTGTCTCTAATGAATAAATAAAGAAAATCTTAAAAAAAAAAGGTAATCTCTAATTCTTTCCTTCAATATCATATGGTTCTCACTCTGATTTCATTCAGGTTTACGCTCATTCCTCACATCATTAAAAAGAACTTACCTTATCATATTACGTAAATGAATAATCATCACACTTTTACCTTATTTTATATTTTTTCATAGAATATTTGTGACAATAATTGTTTTATAACATATATTTAAGACTTTTACTAATCTGTAATAAATTTTAAAGATTTTATTTTATCCAGTATATTTTTGAAACATTTTTATAGAGAGAGAGAAAATTCTCTATATAGAGAGAAAATTCTCAATCTTCAGTCTTCCTCTTTTAGACATGGATAATCAGAAGTTGATTCATGGATATTCTAATGCCTACATTTTAATTCATACAAAAATAATTGAATACTATTCTGTGCCAGGCATAATCATTGGTGAGGAGATGGTCTATACCTTTCACTGGCATTAAAATCTAGTAAGTGAAAGAAGCAGTTAGGCAATCACTCAAATAATTGTTAGGGTCATTCTAAGATGCTAACCACCAATGCCTATCCCAATATATTTCTCCTTGAAATTGAAAAAGAGATACATTCATTTCAACAAGTATTTTAAAATCTGTTTTCTACATGTATTATTTAAATTTTGAACACATCCAGAGCAACTAATATTCAATAAGGTCATTCTAGGTGAAATGATTATATTAGAGAACAAGATGAAAGAAACAAAAAATCAAAGTTATCTCAAGAAAAGTTAATGAATTAATTTTATAAAGAGAGAAAAAACTGCATTACATTATATGTGTTTTTTCTAACTTATTTATGGAAGTGGTGGTAGAAACAGTATTTCTATTTCCTTTCTGTTAGATATTAATGTGGGCGTTTTGTGAAAAGCTTTTGATTGCTTTTTATTTTTATTTTTAAGCACAGCCAGTTTCTAAAGAGAGCTCCGAGGTTGTATTTCAATGAATAGTTTATTAAAAAATGAGGAATCAAAAAGAGTTTTGACTATACCTAAGACATGAAGGTAAAAACTAAGAATAATCATACCATCAAATAAAATAAAGGGGATAAATCAAGAGAGAGGAAATTTATAAATTTTATTTTTGTTCATAAAAAAGAATTAAGGATAATGTCTGAATTTACAGAGACTATTTTTACATAGTATAGTTAAAATTTAAATATTTGAAAAATATGAGCCTTCTAAATTTTAAATTTATGATAAAATCACAAAATTAAGAAAAAACTGCAGTGGGAAATATTTAAAGAAGATAAAGAACTTGAACACATAACACATAATAAAATAATAATAGAAAATAGAAAATTAATATTAGACATATCTATCATATTTACGTATGGATGTGGTTATGGTCTAAACTCATGTATTTAATGGCAAATGACTATCTGATTTAATAACAAAATAAAATGCGACATTAAGATATATAAGAGATAATCTAAAATAAAGAGATTTAGAAATACTGGAGAAAAGAAGAAATGGAAAAGATACATCATGCAAAAGTTAACATAAATCAGTTATCAGGAATCATAATCTTATCAAAGAAATTTAAATGCAGCTAGAAATTATTCAACAATGTATATTCATATAATTTTTAAATGCTGACAGATCAAATTCATAATAAAGATATACCAAATAAGAAGTTATGCTCTAAATAATTTATTAACATTTACAATAAAAACATACAGAAAATATGAAGAAAATCGAAATAAATGACATAGCCACATATTGAATTGACTGCTAAAAAAATACGGGTTTCAGAAGTGAAAGAGCGTAATTCTTGGTGTTACATCATGGGGGTACTTGTACTATCTTGGCACAGGTGTCCTTTTTATGGCATGACCAGACTACCGGCTTGCTAAAAATTTTTTGCTGGGATTTACCTCTTTAAGTTATCAAACTTATCTCACTGGCTTCTCCCACCACAAGCCCCTTCCCCACCCCCACCAAAAAAAAGGCTCCAAAAATCCTCTTGCTTTCTCCTAAATAATAATTGCCATGGTAATTCAGACAAAAATCTGCATTTAAGAAGACAATATTCTAACTGGCAAGAATAAATGTAGGCTACAAAGTAGAAAATATATGCAACATGACATATGGGACATAAAATCAATAGTGGACTTTTATTTCCTTTTTTGGGGGGTCTAAGGAACATGACTAAGGCAGTATTATTTTAAATGAACCTTGAAAAAACACATTGTAGCAGGGTTGTACACTTATCACAAAGTAATCATGGAAAACAAAATTCATATCAAATAATGCAAAAAATTATGTGGTTCATAATAGATACATGAGTGCTGGATAAACCACGAAATTAAAACATAATTACACCTTTATATCTGACCAATAATGAATATCTTACCAAACTATACAATGTAAATAAAAGGTTATATTTAGGGCCAATAAATTCCATTACAAACATCTCTCAAAAGTTATACAGCAAAAAGTCATTCAACATTTACATAAAAATGTGCAATTCGGAAGACAATAGGCAGCTTAATCCATTATTGTTTTGTTCCACCTTACTTATAATTTAAATTTTCTTAGCTTTGCTATTTGAAACAACATAGGGTTAGTCTACTCTATCTCATAGGTTATGTGTATCTCCATGCTTCCAGTTAGTGCAATAACCAATGACTATCTGTGGAAGGAAGGAAGAAATAGCAGCTCAGTGCTTAAATAGTTTTCACATGTCACCTTGAACTTTGTCATGTTGAACATGTAGTTATTTTGAATGATATCTGTGTGACATGGATTTCCGCTTCTTACCATTTGCATTATTAACTTCTGAATGCTATTTAGGACTGAAATTCCCAATTTTTATGGAGTATTTACTATAAACTCTGGACTATGTTAAGTTCAATGCTTTAAAGATAAATAGCATATATCCAATTAATGAGCAAAATCCTCCTGGGGTTGTCTTATTCAACATGGATTGCTGCTAGGTGATTATTTTCTCTGATGTTGTTTACACTACATTAATGCAAACAAGATTATGTCTGCTATTTTAGAATCTACGTTAAATGACTCATTAAACTTTCCAAAAACTGACATCAGCATATCCTGACATCATTTTCCACTGTTTCACTGTTAATTGTATCTCTCATTTATTACTCAGGTAATCTCTTGTTTTAAAACATATATTTAAGACTTTTACTAATCTGTAGTAAATTTTAAAGATTTTATTTTGTCCAGTATATTTTTGAAACATTTTTATATCCAATTCTGTAAACCTAATAACTTAGTAATATTATTTACCCTTTCTTGTTTTCTGTTCCAAAAAAAAAAAGATTACATATGCATTAAATACCTCCATTCAAAGCATTAGTAAAAGTTTCAGAATTAGCAAAAATATAAACCTTTGATATTCCACTCAATATCCACATCTATTTTAATAAACAATATTAATGAATGAACTATATGCAGTGTTTGTAACAATAATTTATAAGCATTAATTTCACTATACTTATAAAACTAGACTTGTTAAAAACATTCAAAGACTTTGCCCAGTTTATGAGCTTTGTGACCATTATAATATATGCAATTTGAATAGTTGTCATATTTATTTATTTATTTATTTATTTATTTATTTATTTATTTTCCTTTTTAAAGATTTTATTTATTTATTTGACAGAGAGAGAGACAGTGAGAGAGGGAACACAAGCAGGGGGAGTGGGAGAGGGAGAAGCAGGCTTCCCGCGGAGCAGGGAGCTCGATGTGGGGCTCGATCCCAGTCATGACCTGAGCTGAAGGCAGATGCTTAATGACTGAGCCACCCAGGCACCCCTGGTTGTCATTTTTAACCAAAGGTTTTTGTTGTTTGTTTTATTTTCAAGGCCAGTGATTTTTCTTTTCTTTGTTAGCAGTATTTTTTGACAAATGTTCCTGAATTTTCCTAAGAATTAATAAATTTTCCCACTTTTTTGAAAAATAAAGTTTCTTTCATAATTCTAGCTTTTTAGAGTTACTTCCCTTGCTAAAATTGTTTCAATTATTCAGAAATGACACTGCCACCAGATCTTCATTTCCTTAATAGCATTTTATCCACTTTTTCTCTGTCTGGAGACATTTATAGATTAAAAGATTTAAGTGCTAAACTGCATCTTATAATTTGATTACATGATAAGTTTAAAGCCTTTAGAGTGGCAGAAAATGTTCATAATTATGATAACAAGAAAATATAAAGTTTGAGGACTGTGTCAGCTTACCTTTGAGAGTAGGCTGACTAGGAGTATCAAACAATTGATTATAGATTTCTCTGAAAGTCTGGATAATTTGACCATGGAATGCACAATACTAGTTATCTCACTGTGATGTTAACCACTGTCCTTCCATTAGCAACTCCACCTTATTTGAATTAGTTCTGCACCAAATTTCTTATCAGAATGTATCATTATCATTTGGATTTCCTATTTGTAATGTGCTGCTTCAACATTTTTATACATTTTTGTGTTGGGTTGTCTCTTTTTATCATTTTTGAGAAGCTGTTTATATATTCTATTTTCAAGTGTTTTATTAATTATAAAATTCTGGTATTGGGGTTCACAGATTTTCTATGAAAATGATGTATTTCACCTTTACTTTGAAGGATATTTTTACTCCTATATGTCAATTTTCTTTTAGAGATTTGAAGATGGCACTTTATTCTCCTCTGTTGTCTTTTTTGTTCTTGATAGGTCAACTCTTGGGTTTTTTTTAAATTATCTCTTTTGCATAGGCTCTTGTTCAGATTTTGTTCTATTTTTCATTATTTTTTTCTCATCTCTCCTCCAGTTTGTAAGTTCTCCCTTGTCCAATATGCTCTTTTTTAATTAAGGTATAATTGACATAAAATTATATGAATTTCAGGTATACAGTGTAATGATGTGATAGTTGTATGAGCTGCAAAATGATCATCTTGTCAAATGTGTTTTTTTTTTTTTTTTTTTAAAGATTTTATTTATTTATTTGACAGAGAGAGGGATAGCGAGAGCAGGAACACAAGCAGGGGGAGTGGGAGAGCGAGAAGCAGGCTTCCTGCCGAGCAGGGAGCCCAATGTGGGACTCGATCCCAGGACTCTGGGATCATGACCTGAGCCAAAGGCAGACGCTTAACGACTGAGCCACCCAGGCGCCCGTCAAATGTGTTTTTAATGCTGTCCCTTGAGTTACTCCATTGTTATTACATTTGTCAGTTTCACAATGTTTATTTGCTTTTCTTGTAAAGATCCCAGTTATTTACAAAATCTATACAGTCTTTTTTGGCTCTTGAATATACTAAATACAGTGATTTTCAAATCTGTAAATATCTCCATTATCTGATCCTCTATTGGTTTGTTATTAGTGTCTATTTCTTTTCTTGGATTTATTTCACATTGTCTGTGTCCACATATGCTTTGCTTACTTTTATGTTTGGTTTTCTATTTGATCTATGACATTATGTATGGGAAAAAAATCTTGAGATGAATTGAAACTAGTAGGACTATGTTACATTTATTCAGATATAATATTAGACTGTTCTCTAAATGTCTTCGGTCCAATTAGAGACTTAGATATTTTGATTTTATGTCTCAGTCCATGTGAAATCTGGTCCCTTCATTTGCTTAATATGATTTTTTCTACCATTTTAAGAATACTTGAATCTAACAAAACTTTTAGAAATTAAGTTTTTTATAAAGATGAAAACATTATATATGTTGTCCAATATAGTCCTATAATATGGGGGCTTGTGTCTGTTGAACACTTAAAATATGGCTAGTGAAGCTAAGATTAATTTTATTTTATTGATTACAGTTAATTTAAATATACATTTAAATAGCCATATTGTATAGAGCAGCCCCCACTATTATTGGCATGTAAAAAGTGACACATTAAATTTTATGAGCAGTTTACAAATCTTTTTTTAAAACAAAATGAAAAAAGTATATATTTTTTATTAACTCAAACTAATATAGCACTACTTGGATATATTAAGTTGATATCTTTGGATAATGTGAATTACAGTGATTTTATGTATGAAATCAGAATATATTATTTACATATGTTATAGACATGCTTAGGGAAGAATGATTAGTAGTTTCTTTAAGTGGAATGAAATGTATGGGAATATTAGGAAAGGTGAACCATCGAGACTTGCTGACTGCATAGATACATGGTTCAAATGAGTATGATAATTCAAGTTATAATTTCAAAAGTTTAATCATGGATATGTATCAATGATAGAAATCTCAAGTCTACAGGATGAGCTGGCAGAATAATAACTTGTATATGGATGTTTTGAATTTGTAAAACTTAGCTACCAACAGAGGCAAGGTGTTTATCATTGTTTATCATTCCAGATTGATAGACCACAGCCATGGGTACACCACAAATTCTGAATAACAATTGCTAATATATGTTGGCCATCTACCATTTGTTAGATACTGGTCAAATTCTTTACCTATTTTGTCTCCAAGGCAGGCATCTTACTGCCCTTCTTGTATAGATGAAAATCCAAGGGGTTAATAAAGTTGCCTCATGAAAACAGTGAGGTAAGCATGATAACACTGGGATTTAAAGGCAGGGAGTCCAGCCAGCTTTAAGAGCCCACTCTTCTAACCACATTGCTATAACCTCACATGTATAGGTTGTATATGATACACACAATATGTTATAAATGAGAATAAGGAAGTCTGAAAATAGGAGCTGTTAAGATTATAAGGCTACATGTTGAACTGATACATCTCAGCATGTTAATAGATTTGTGGAAAAAAAGACTGTTATATTCATAGGATTAACTAGGATTAGTGTAGCAGTTAAGAAAAATGAGATCGCATACCCAAATGTTTGCCTAAATAGATGAAATTAAATGCAAAAATAATCAGTAAAAATGGCATCTACGCATTGAATACACACTCAAGGACATGTGTTAAGCTACCTGAAAAAGACAAAACAAAACAAAACAAAAAACCCAACAAGGCATTTCCATAACGTAGGCATCACAGAAGCATTCATTTAATCTATTATGTATTAGTAAATTTTTACAGGAGAGGCATCAATAGTCATATAATTTTCTTTTAATTTGTCCTCATTAAATTAATTCTTTGTCTGAAAACAGAAAATAAAATATGACATTTAGATTTTTTGTGCAGTCCTAAATTTTAGACCAAAATATTACAGAAATCATATAAATTTAATTTTTTGTTTTTAGTTATTTTTTTAAAAGATTTTATTTATTTATTTGAGAGAGAGAGAATGAGAGACAGAGAGCATGAGAGGGAGGAGGGTCAGAGGGAGAAGCAGACTCCCCACTGAGCAGGGAGCCCGATGCGGGACTCGATCCTGGGACTCCAGGATCACGACCTGAGCCGAAGGCAGTCGCTTAACCAACTGAGCCACCCAGGCGCCCTTGTTTTTAGTTATTTAACAATAAAAATATAACTTTATAATATTCAGTGTTTTAGACAAATAAATAAGGATTTCAACATATTTTAGTTTTTAAGTAATTAAATAAATATATACAAGAAATTTGAAATTTCTCATTGATATTTTATACAGTATGTTAGTTTTCTAAAATCTATTATAAAACTCAGCACTGCTTTAAGAATACTTGTCAAAAAATGTTAACATCTGATTCATCACGATGTTGGTGTCAAATGATCATTTTTTTCTTATTCAAGTTAGGTTTTTTTGTTTGTTTGTTTCTTTTTATGAATGATGAGCTTTTTTTATTGTCTTAAACATCTGATGTTATTATGCTCAGGCACCTTGAGTTCTATTTAAACATTTTAGATTAGTAGGCAGTCCCCTTGTTCAGGTTTAGTATATTAGTCTTGGCCTACTTTTTGGGCTGTGGTTGCAATGGCAGTTTAAGTTTCAGAACCTCTGTAGTGTTACTTTGGTCTACTTAGCTTATCTAGTGCCACTGGCGTCCCCACTGGTCCTTGCTGATGTCTTCTGAGAGGACAGAAGAGGTTTTCTCTGGTTGAGTGTCTCTAAGTGGGGGATGGGAGTGGTGGGATCTCCTTCCAGGTGTCCGCCCCACCTACCCCGAAGCAGTGTAATAGTGAGTCTTGAGCATCAGAAGAGTGAGTCGGACTGGCTGGAACAAAGAGGTCTCCTAGACCAGGCCGTTCACGGTAGCAGGGTCTTTCCTGACTTCTGTACGCCTGCTTCTGCATCTTTCAAGAGAAAAGAGGAGTCTCAGACACAGAAGGGAAAGTGAGTGCTTCTTTGGCTGCTTATTGTTGGTGGGGCTCCCAGCTGATTCCGCTTGTTAAGGTATCAGGCAGGCTAGGCTCACCCAGTGTTTTCAGGGAAGGGAAGGAATGGAAATGGAATAATTTCCATTATCTAGTTGCCTTCTCTCAGGAGTCAGAAAACACTGGATCTGGGTGGTCTTCCTGTTTTGAGGATGGGGGTGAGCACAACATGCTCTGCTGTGGTTCTGTTCCTCTGGTTCCAGTGTCTCAAACCGGTTTGCATTTTATCTAACTTTTCGGGTTTCTCCTTTAGTTGCTATTGTACATTCAGGATTTATGGATTTGCTTAATGGGGAGGTGTAGGGAAAAATCAATCTGTACCATCTTGTACAGACTAGGAGTCCTTGGTAATACATATCATAATTTTACACAATCTTGTAGTAAGTGACATTTTCTTTAACAAGGTTCAACAAAGAACCAAACTTCAACAAAGAACAAAATTTCGCTTCATTGATTAACTAAACTGAATTAAAATGAAGACTCTCTGTTGTTCAAAAACACCATGTAGAGGATAAACAAGGAAAATCACAGAAAGGGGAAGGGAAGAAAATGTTCATGATATTTGATATTGAGTATGTTTCTGACATACAATTTTCATCCAGAATATATAATAAACTTTATAAATAAATGAAGAAAGATCAAAGGAAAAACTAATTGGGAAAAAAAAAACTGGCAAAAATCAGCAGGCACTTGGCAAAAAAAGTCTATTTTGTCTAACCAAATAGACAAAAAGGACAATAATATTTGCTCTTTATCATCAGATATCTTGGATATGCAGATTGAAATCACAATGAGTAATCTCAAGAGAAATTAAAAAACTAAAAATTCTCAGTCTTGTTGAAAATGGATGTACTTTAAACATTGTCAATGAGAATTAATAATGGTAAAAATCACTTTGGAGTTTTGTCTGTATAAAAGAGTTTTTAATATTAATAAAACAACACACACTTCTACTCTACAACCCAGCAATTCTATTCCTAGGTGTGTGTATGTGTGTGTGTGTGTGTACAGCAAAAAGTGTGTATATGCAAAGAAAATAAAAAAATAAAAACAAATAAAATAGGACCAAAGAAAACAAACTAAATATTCACAGCTGACCAAAGCTAGAACTAACCAAAATGTTCATGAGCAGTAGAAAGGATAAATTAATTGTAGTATATTAAAATAATGAAATACTTTACAGAAATTTAAAAAATATATTGATACATGCATTCAGATCGATGACTTTCACAGAGATACAAATAACCAAGGGAAGCCATGTACAAAAGAATATGCGATTCAACTTATGTGAAATACAAGAAAAAATAACTATAATCTATGCTGATAGAAGATGGAAGAATAGTTAATTCTGGGTGGTAGATATCTGCTATAAAGTACAGCAATGGAATCTTCTAGTATCCTGGAAACATTCAACATTCTGTATCTTTATCCTCTAGTCTTTATTCAGATTATATTAAACTAATTAAATCATTGGAATTAATTAAAACAGTTCATTTCTTTTTAAGCAATTTAAATTAACTGGATTAGGGCGCCTGGGTGGCTCAGTTGGTTAAGCGACTGCCTTCGGCTCAGGTCATGATCCTGGAGTCCCGGGATCGAATTCCACATCGGGCTCCCTGCTCGGCAGGGAGTCTGCTTCGTCCTCTGACCCTATCCCCTCTCATGTGTTCTCTCTCTCTCATTCTCTCTCTCTCAAATAAATAAATAAAATCTTTGAAAAAAAATAAATTAACTAGATTAAAATTCATTATATGATCAAATACTTAATAGAAATAGCATTTCTGTTTATAGTCATAATTAATAACCAAACTTTTATTTTTGATAAGCCAGAGGTAACCTCAGGATGGATGATTAACAGACATTATTATAATTATTACTGCAAAGTAGTAGAAAAAACATTTTGAACTCTTAATCAGGTAAGATTTGGAATAGGATTTTTTAAAAAAGATTTTATTTATTTATTTGTCAGAGAAAGAGTTAGAGCTAGAGCGACACAAGCAGGGGGAGTAGCAGGCAGAGGGAGATGCAGGCTCCCTGATGAACAAGGAGCCCAATGTGGGGCTTGATCCCAGGACTCTGGGAGATGCTCAACTGACTGAATCACCCAGGCATCCCAGGAACAGAATTTTTAAAAATTACTCATTTTCCAAAATAGTTGCTTTACATACATTTGTTATAATTATTAAAATTCAACCTGTCTATAGTTAATATTTTCGGAGATTTCAAACAAGGAAACCCTAGTAATTTGAATTTAATTAAATAAATACTATTGAGTGCTCAAATGTTGTTTAACTGCAGAACACGTGATTCCCGTTTACTTTCTGTACTTTGCTGCTCATGCCTTTCTTTCAGTCATAAAATGTTTCCCAAACCCTCCTGCACATTAATACATGAAAAGCTTTATGGTAATTAATTTTTTTCTTTGACAGGCTAGCTCAATGATGCATTTCCAATATATTAATTACTGTCATGATGAGGTTTGCAATGAAGGTTGAATACAGTTATTCTCCATTGGCTAAATCAAATCAACTGAGAAATAAATGATCAATCTCATCTATTACTATTAAAATAAAAAATATGATTACTAAACCTAAGAAACTTTGATGTTATCTAACCATATTCTAGATATAAGAAATTTGTTATAAATGTTGGAAGTATATTCCAATACATTTTTCTTGTTTAAAATTTATCTTTCTATTTATGTGGTATAAGAAACTATATAATATAATCACATTATTTTTCTTGGGTCTTGGCTTTTTTCCATGTATAAAAATGAGTTTCCTTTATACATTTATATAAATATTTATTCCTATTGTAATTTTGTAGCTTAATTACCTTTAAATATTCTACATGGATGGAGCCAGAGAGTATTACGCTAAGCGAAATAAGTCAGTCAGAGAAAGACAAATACCATATGATTTCACTCATTTGTGGAATTTAAGAAACAAAACAAAGGAGCAAAGGGAAAAAGAGAGAGAGAGAAAGAAAGACAAACCAAGAAACAAACTCTTAACTATAGAGAACAAACCGATGGTTGCCAGAGGAGAGGTCAGTGGGGGTTGGGTTAAGCAGGTGTGATGGGAATTAAGGAGGGCACTTGTGATGAGCACCAGGTGAGGGATGGAATTGCTGCATCATCATACTGTAAACCTGAAACTAATATAACACAGTGTGTTGACTAACTGGAATTAAAATAAAAACTTTAAAAAATCAATAAATATTAGGTCCAGATTGAGTGTTTTTTCGTGCAAGAATAAGGCTGGATATTGCTTTTCTTTTACTCGCACTAAATACACTGGGAAATCCATACCTTTGTAGGTTTGAAATTACACTTTATAATGTACTAAGTTCCTATGTATTCCTGAGTCTGGTTTGAATTTCTTTTTATTTTGATTTGTCACTTTATTTCTGCAAATGTACAGCATGCTGGATATTATGTGTAAATATCTGGTAAGAAAATGTCACTCTGTCACATTGAAGTATTTGTCCAATCTTCTCTTACTTTTTCATTAACTAGATGAATTGTAGCCATATTTTCCTCAACTTTCAAAGATCCCATAATAGATTTAATTAAAGTCTTTTTGAATTTATAGGTTAATTTAGACAGCTGAAATCTTTACAACATTGAGTTTTCTAATCCTAAGCAATATTGCTTTCCTTCTATTTAAGTATTTTTAAATCCTGAAGTAGGGTTTTTAATTGTTAAAACACAGGTCCTGAACATTTAGTTATTTTATATTTATTCCTAGATTATTCTCTTTTATTGCCTTCCAAATCTTACTTTCTGACATGTTAGATTTTTCTATTAAGACCTGTGATGAGAAAGCCTTGAAAATGGAGTTAAATTTAGTGTAGATTTGTGAGTGAAATCATTGGATCTTAAAAGCTGATTGTAACTTTCTTTCCTTACATTTCTCCACTGACACTGATATTAACTTCCTCAGGCCTCAGCATTTTCTCTAAGTCCCCAAAATGCTTTCCAAATGGAATTATGACTTTAAATGCTTAAATAATGGGCTTATGGATGCTACTTTTATAATCACTATTTAATGAGGCTGAATAACACCAATTTTATAACCCATTTGTAGCCAAATCCTTCATTCTCTTTGCTATCATTTGTGTGTGCACTTCTTTTTTTTTAAATTATTTTTTTATTTTTTATATTTTCTGTTTATTTCTAGACAGTTTTGAGAAGGGGGCAGATAATCTATGAGCTAGCACCACTGAAGGGGGATTACATTAAAAAATAGTATTTGTCCTTACAAAATTATTCCTGTGTTCATACACAAGCTTTAATGACATTTGCAGAAATTTCAGTAATCCTTTGCAAACAAGATGCTGAAACTTACTGATAATAAGACTAATGTTGGACCAAAACCCAGCATACACATATAAAATAGTTCCTAGTTTTTCATTTGCAATTTGCAGACCCACAATAGTCAGACCGATTGCTTGTGTGGTAGGCTGAATAATGCTCCCCCTTCTCCTATCCCGGTATCCACAAATATGCACATGTCCTAGTCCCAACATCCTGTGAATGTTACCTTATATGGCAAAAAAGGACTTCTTATGTGTGATTATAGTTTTTTAGATGGGTTATCTAGAATTATTCTGGATTATCAGGGTGACCAATATAATCACAACAATCTTTATAAAGGGCACATAAGAGGAGTCAAAACCAAAAGA
The DNA here is from genome assembly GCF_002201575.2 of Neomonachus schauinslandi. Taxonomy (NCBI): domain Eukaryota; kingdom Metazoa; phylum Chordata; class Mammalia; order Carnivora; family Phocidae; genus Neomonachus; species Neomonachus schauinslandi. Next base: position 17,182,330 of record NC_058408.1, on the reverse strand, counting down.
GATGGTGATGTGATAACGAAAGCAGAGATTAGACTCAGATACTGTGAAGATGAAGGGGCCACAAGTCAAGGGAGCCTGTAGGAGATGGAAAAGGCAAGGAAGCATATTTTCCCTTTAAAATTCCAGAAGGAATAATCCTAACACCTTGACTTTAGCTCAGTGAAACTGATTTTAGGCATCTGGCCTCTGAAATTGTAAAAGAATAAGTTTGTGTCATTTTAAGTCATGAATTATGTAGCTATTTGATAACAGCAAAGTGAATGTAGTCACTGATCAAGTAAAGAGGGCATAACAGTGTTGAAGTCATAAAGTATTTTAGTTCCAGAAATTACAGAACCACCATCTGAATCACCAATATTTATTGTGACCAACCACCCTATATATATTTTCTGCCTTGGCCACTAAACTCTCCCTTTTATAGATGCAAAGAACATTACTATTATGCAGTACACTTTATTTTACAATAAAATTTATTTTTTAGGCTTATTGAAATTCCCTTGCAATTTCCTGTTCTACTAGATCATTCCACCAAACTCTACACACTCTCATTTAAAAACTGCCCCAAATAAGTATATATTAGTTAGAGATTATCAAGAAAACTACTCATATACATTAAAGCAAGGTAAAACAAATTGTATTTGTAATGATTAGTCAAATATTTAAAAAGTAGAATAATTGGGGCGCCTGGGTGGCTCAGTCGTTAAGCGACTGCCTTCAGCTCAGGTCATGATCCCAAGGTCCTGGGATCAAGCCCCGCATCGGGCTTCCTGCTCCTTGGGAAGCCTGCTTCTCCCTCTCTCGCTCCCCCTGCTTGTGTTCCCTCTCTCGCTGTGTCTCTCTCTGTAAAATAAATAAATAAAATCTTTAAAAAATAAAATAAAATAAAAAGTAGAATAATTATCAACTAAAATTTATTTTAAAATGTACATACCTAAAGGTCATAAAATATTATTTTACTTTTACTTTAGAAACATGATTACTTTTCTCTTAACATTTATATCTATAATCCTACTAGAATTGTTTTTTTATGTGTTACTTGAATTAGAGGTCAAGAATCCCACTTTTTTCGGGTGCCTGGGTGGCTCAGTCGTTAAGCGTCTGCCTTCGGCTCAGGTCATGGTCCCAGGGTCCTGGGATCGAGTCCCGCATCGGGCTCCCTGCTCCACGGGAAGCCTGCTTCTCCCTCTCCCACTCCCCCGGCTTCTGTTCCTGCTCTCGCTATCTCTCTCTGTCAAATAAATAAATAAAATCTTTAAAAAAAAAAAAAAAAGAATCCCACTTTTTTTTTGGTATCAAGTTTCTATTCAAATTCTAGTTAGTTAACATATAGTGTAGTATCAGTTTCAGGAGTAGAATTTAGTGATTCATCACTTACATATAACACCCAGTGCTTATCACAAGTGCCCTCCTTAATACCCATCACCCATTTAGTCCATCTCTTGCCTACCTCCCTTCCAACAAACCTTAGTTTATTCAAGAATCTCACTTTTAAACATGGCTACCCATTTCACTTAGTAACATGTATTGAAAAAAAAAAGATCAATAGCTTGGTATTGCTCAATACTGCAGTGTTACATTTAATCACAATACAAACAATGGGCTTCTAGGTATCCACTTCTCAGTTTAAGAGAAGGAATACCATCATTAATTTGAAATCTCTTCAGATCTATCCCTAATTACAACCTTTACTTCTTTCTTCCTTGTGTAACTCCTATGCTCAATTTTGTGTTTATTATTTCCTTTATTTATACTAGAATTTATTGTACATGTTTATTTCCTTAAATATTTTTATGCTTTGCAATATATGTAATATGATAAACCCTGGGAACAGAATCTTGTAAATAAATTAAAAGTTATATTGGGGCACCTTGTTGGCTCAGTCAATTAAACATCTGCCTTTGGTTCAGGTCGTGATCCCAGGATCCTTGGATTGAGCTCCAAGTCCGTGGGGAGTCTGCTTCTCCCCCTGCCCCTCCCCCACTCATGCTCTATTTCTCTTGTTCTCTCTCTCTCAGAAAGAAATAAATAAAATCTTTAAAAAATTAGAAGTCATATAAAAATACATATCTCTAAGCATTTCCTTAATTAGAATAATACAATGACAATATGTTATTCATCGATTTATCTTTATAGAGCTTTAACTAGCTTCAGAAGCCTATATTAATTTTTCAAGATCATTACATCACTAATACTATTTTAATGATTAAAAGGGGTGAAATAAATGTCACATAAAGAGGAAAATTACACTTAAATCAATAATAAGGAAATTCTCTTTTTGTGGTATATTGCAAATATAGCCATAAATTCTCCCTCTCTCTGTTTTCAGATACTTTTATAATGCTACACTGAAATTCTTCATAAAAGGGGTGGAGTGGTTTTAATTAATTGTTGAATGTTCATTTGACCATATGACTTGCTTTGACAGATGGGGTGATAGTTAATATGAAGGAGGCAACAGCTGGAAAATTTCTTGTTCATTTGAGCTTGCTCTCTCTTGCTAATCTTGGGAGCAACTGATACATCAGAACAACTATTCAGAACTTCCCAGGTGAGCTCAGCTCAAACTACTGACTCACAGAATCCTGAGGTATATTAATGGCTATTTTTTAAGTCACTAAATTAACCATAGTTCTTTATAAAGTATAGCTGACAAAATTTCCCCCAAATTCACAGACCATTTACCCTGTAAACCTACTCCTTATAAAACACATAGTCTTGATAAAATTAGCAATGCATATACTTTAAAATATGTGAATGAGCTTGCAAGCAAGAAAAAGAAATCATAAGACCAAGAGTAGAACAAAGACAAATAGAAAGGCAAGTGAGCCAATAGCTGTTAGCTTTGGGGATTTGAAGATCCCCCAAAATTCAGATGTCCCTCCACTTTTCCAGTTGCCCACAGGGGACAATATATAAGCACTTGAGCACACAATATGGGGAATTGCTGCAGTGTGGAGTGACCCCAGGAAAAAACTAAATTTCCAGAGATCTAAATCTCCAACAAAACAATAAACTATTTAACAGACACCTGAGAATTCATAACTCCAACTTACTTTCACATAAGATTTGAATTGGATTCCATCTCATGGTCATAAATTGTAACAAGAAATTCAAAACATATTAAATTTATGCTCTATCAAATTTATGCTATATATGCTTATGAACAGAGGAAAATAAAATCTCAATAAAAACAGGTAAGAAAATAGCTAATGAATATTATAGAAAATAGTATAAAAGAACAATTTGAAAGAAATAAATACAAACGTATCAGTTATCATCAAAAATATGTAAATTATATGATCCAGTAATTCTACTACTGGATATTTATCCAAAGAATATGAAAACACTAATTTGAAAAGATAAATGCACCCCATGTTTATTGCCCTATTACTTACAACAGCCAGAATATGGAAGTAACCCAAATGTCTATAGACAGATGGATGGATAAAGAAAAAGTGGTATGTATATACAATGGAGTATTATTTAGCCATAAAAAAGAATGAAATGTTGCCATTTGCAACAACATGGATGGATCTAGAAGGTATAATGCTAAGTGAAATAAGTCAGCCAGAGAAAGGTAAATACCATGTGATTTCACTCATATGTGGAATTTAAGAAACAAAACCAATGAACAAAGAAAACAGAGACAAAAAACAGACTCTTAAATACAAAGAACAAACTGATGGTTACCAGAGGTGAGGTGGGTGGGGGGTGGGTGAAATAGGTGAAGGGGATTAAGAGTATACTTACCATGATAAGCACTGAATAATGTATAGACTTGTTGAATCAGTAGATTGTACACCTGAAAGTAATATAGCACTGTACATTAATTACACTGGAATTTAAAAAATAAGTAAATGGTAAATTATGTCATTCATAAAGAGTGAAGAAAAATAGTAAAAATATAATTATACACTAGCTAAAAGATACAATCTAAAACAGACTAGAAATATGCTTAAAAGGTTGTTAATAAATGTAAGAAAAAGGGCATAATATGAATAAAGTTTCAATTAACTAGGAACATATAAAATTATTAAAATGTGTATATAATAACTTTTAAAATATATAAAGAAAAAAGAAAAGAACAAGGAAAACTGATCAGAAGACATCACATATTTCTCAGAAAGTGATAGAAAAGGACATAAAAAATCAATAGGGTATAGTTTTAAAGAGATAAGTCTTATGTTTTTAAACATTAGTATGCATAAAGATTTTAACAATAAGAAGTAGCTCAAAACCACAGTTCTAATGAACAGATTTACACACAAAACCTATCAATTAGAGATGTCACATCCCTCAAATGTCATTCAATGAACCATAAATCAAGTCTTAATATGTTTCTAATTATTTGTGTCCCCCAAATTATGTTGTCTGACTATGATACAATTAGATTAGAAACCAACTACAGTTACAAAAACAAGGCTAAATTAAAGTTGTGGATATTTAAAAAATATAACTTAAAATAATATGTGGGCCTAAGAAGATAGATGCCATATTTTCATTACAAGACATATATAGGTTATGTCAGTAAGTATCAAAACATATGATATATACTGAGAAACATACAGCTTTAAGTTATTAACTAGCCTAAGAAAGTAAAAAAAAAAAAAGTTATGTTTATCAATATAAACAAAATTACTAATTTAATTCCCCCTTAAACTCACATTTCCTGGTTAGTGGGAATAGACACATATTTTACTAAATAAAGATGCAGTAAAAGGAATTGTTTTCTTTCATAGAGTGTTTATAAACCTATTTTGGCTTTCTGAATGATGTTTATGTTTGCAAATATTTGCATGAGCATCAAATTCAAATATCCAAGTAGTCATATACAGGAACAAGTAGAAAAGTTTTAATGATTTCAGGCATATTTTTCTGGGGATCAATTTCCCAAATATTCCTGTCAGAATGCATAATTTATAACTCCTTTGAATCAATGAAATGAGGACCTGAATATAACTAAGGTCATTTATCAGAAAAGAAAATCATTCTTCAAAATGTCACCAGCCACAAATAAAAAAAATAGTACTAATTTGTTAAATATCTTTTGTAAAAATAAAATTAAGAAAATAGAAAGCCTAATTTTGATGGCAAAAAAGAGATACTCATGCCCATACACATGCATGGCATGTTCGTGCACAGACACACACAGATCACATCTTAAGAAAGTAAGCAAGTATGGATGCTATAATGAGTACTTCTTGGTGGCCAGAGAACATTTTAAAAGGATCTGAAGAGTGACTACTCATAGAAAAGGAAAACAAACAACAAAAAAATGAATATAGCATTACGTTTTTTTTAAAAAAAAATTGTTTTGAAGATTAGAATACTAAATTTTACTCGTCTCACTCTATAATTTAGTATTCATTCATTGGCATGTGTTTAGCACAGTTTAATATGTTACCATAAATAACGAAGAAATAAACACATCTGGAAGGATAACTCTTTTTTTACTAAGATTTATTTATTTCTTTTAGAGAGAGACAGAGCACAAGTAGGAGGGGCAGAGGGAAAGGAAGAAAGAATCCCAAGTGGACTCCGCACTAAGTGCAGAGCCTGAGGTGGAGCTCGATCTCATGACCCTGAGATCACAATTTGGGCCTAAACCAAGAGTAGGTTGATTAACTGACTGTGCCACCCAGGTGCCCCAGAATAACTCTTTTTTATATGAAGCTGTATTTGAGGTTGGAATGAAGCATTATTTCGCAAAGGTGAAACAAATATTTATTCAAAAATTATTAAAATCGGTTCATAAATGATTAGTTTGGGAACAGTGTCCTTCTTTTCAGTAGTTGATATGGACAACATCAAGAGGGCAATAATATACCATCCTGACATTACTCCTCTTGAACATTATCTCTCTCTTCAATCTCTAGGACTTTACAGTGACTCAAAACACTGTGAGATCAAAGCTAAGAATCTTCTATAAAGACATGCTGAAAGAAAGACTAGAATCCTAATGTAAGAAATTAATCATTACAGTGAACATTTATCTATTAATTAGAAATTAACCATTAATTCCTTATCACTTAAGTTCCTAAAAAGGTACATCTGATATTTGGATGTTATGGCAGCTATGTTCAACTTTGTATTTCAGACAGTATTTGTATTTTCCATTGCCATGGTGAAAGAAAGCTTACTTTTTGTTTTCTTTTGGTCAATGAAATCAATCTCTCTTATTATTTTAACATCATGATATTATAAAAATTTATTTATATTTTTGAATCCCCCACAATAGAACAAAACCCTTAATACTTGAACATATTACATTTATATTGGTGTAGCAAGATACCATGGAAATATTATATGCCAATAAATGTTTTTGAATGAACAGACTAATGAACAAATAATCAAATTTCATAATAGGCTTTAAGAATTATACTGTTGTGTAAGTATTATTTCTTGGAATGCATAAAAGGAACTACCAGAAGAAATAAAACTAAAAATCACTAGAAAACATAACTATCTAAAAAACAAAACAAAATAAAACAAAACCTATCATGAAATAGAGAAAACAAAGCAATCCCAAGAAATAAGAAAAAAATATAACGCAGTAGGCAAAGCAAATATTTTGGTTATGGCAATTTATGCCAATTATTTACAATCTACTAAAAATTGGTAACAAAGTATGCAGAAAGATTATTTGGGAAATAGAAACCATACCAACAAATCAAAAACATATCCCCAAATTTTGGGTGGAAAAATTAGTGTCAGACAAATTAAAGACCAAAGCAAATAAATGTAGGAGAAATGTTTTGAGAAACAAGGGGGTAAATTGTTGTCACAGTGCAATTAAAGCTGATTGTACTAAATTGTTTCATCTCCAAGTTTGACATGGATTTCCATAAGCAAAATAACAGAAAGGCTGAAACCATCTTCGTCACTTTATTGATGCACAGTAGAAAATTTTAAACTGGATAATTAACTTATGTCTTAGCTGACACTCAATTTCCTATTTAGCAGCACTGGTATGGATTTAAGCTTAATAATTATAAAGTTAACAAAAGCCTTGCAATTTGCATTATAGACAAGAGAGTAATATGGGTTTACAATAAAAGCATGTGTTTTCTTGAATACCAAAATTATGCTAAAATTTCTTTCTGTAAGGCTTGTAAAATTCTACTTTATGTTTTTATATGTTATATTTTTCACATTTTTTACAATTATTATTAAAGAAACAAAACTGGGTTGCCTGGGTGGCTCAGTCGGTTAAGTGTCTGCCTTCGGCTCAGGTCATGTGCCCAGGGTTCTGGGATCAAGCCCAGCATCGGGCTCCTTGCTCAACGGGGAGCCTGTTTCTCCCTCTCCCTCTGCTGCTCTCCCTGCTTGTGCTCTCTCTCTCTCTCTCTGACAAATAAATAAAATCTTTTTTTTTTTAAGATTTTTTATTTATTCATTTGACAGAGATAGACACAGCAAGAGAGGGAACACAAGCAGGGGGAGTGGGAGAGGGAGAAGCAGGCCTCCTGCAGAGCGAGGAGCCTGATGCGGGGCTCGATCTCAGGACTCTGAGATCATGACCTGAGCCGAAGGCAGACGCTTAACGACTGAGCCACCCAGGCGCCCCTAAATAAAATCTTTTTAAAAAAATAAGGAAACAAAGAAACAAAACTGCAACAATTTTTATATATGCATATATACATGTATATTTGCATACATACTCATTTAGATATAATTATATATGATATTAATGAAATAAGATAGACTTTTAAAGGTATTTTTGATAAATATTTGACCAAATTATCACAAATTGTCACAAATTGTTGAAAAAATTAGAGCGATATTTATTTCTACCTTTTAATACGTTCCAACAGTCAACTTTTTCTTCTTCAATGTTTAATTTTCATTTTGTACCTACTAAAAATTAAACTCATAGATTGAAGGAAAAACCTAAGTGCTTTTGTTCTTTATTGTTTTTCTAGACAAAAGATGATTTAGCAATATAGCAGTCTCAAAATCCCTTACCAATAACATAGTCTATGTGCTCAATCCTTTACTGGTAATGTAGTCTCTATGAGCTCAAAAAAAAGCAAATGCTGTTTTATATCACAATGTATAATATTTATCAAGTATAATTTAATTATTTATAAAGTCATTATTTATATTTAGTTTACTATTTATAAATATATTGTTGCTTTGTACAGCAATTATTGTTTGGTGATCTTTGTATCAATGCCCGCCCCCAAAAAAGGTATTATATTAATGGCATAACTTTTAGGTAAAAGCCTAAGACTATATTTTGCGTAGCCAGCAAAATATAGGAACACCTTGCATAAGCTCCATTTTGGTGTTCCTAGTTCCCAGGTGTTCCCTGAGAATGAGTAGATTCTGACCCAGAGAGAAAGTGTGTCAGTCCAAGGATCTAAAAGGCCAATAGGAGACATACTTGATGTCATAAAAGTCCTTGCTCTGTGACAGCATTTGGCTGGGATGCATATCCTTATTTTAATGGACTTATTATATTGCATCCTTTTCTGTGATAAACTGAAGGTTCATAACTGCCACTGTTAGTGCACTAACATTTAAACAATAAACATTCCCTCAGAAAAATCATTAAATAGTAGCAATCAACATAAAATGAAATGACAATATATTGAGATCCCAATACTATTTTTTTTTAAAAAACTGAATTCTTTTGAAAAAATTTGTCCAACAAATTTGGGCTTACTGGCAATAATGGCTCCAATAAAAATCACAATAGATCACAAGTTATAAGTAAAATATGACATAAATTGAATAAAGAATCAATCGACCAAATTTTATTTTATTTTTAAATGGGAAAATTTATGCCAATGAAGTAAGAATTAAACAACTGCCTTAATGGAGTTTCTTCTAGAAAGGACTTCTTCAACAAAAATATAGCAATATCATTAAAATTTCTCTGGCCATTTTCATATCTGTAACATGGATGTGACATCCTTTGTCAAGACAGTGAAGTCAATTTGTATATCATTTCGAATATTAAAAACAAATAATGTCACAGCTAGAATAGTTTTCTATATTGCAGCAGAACAGATTTTCTTTTTTGTCCTCTTCAAATAATCTTGAACTTTTTTTTAATGTATAGAGTTGCTTTGGTCCATGTGGTAGGAGAGTATTATCCTTATAACAAGATTATCTCTCTCTCTTTTTGTTTTTACACAACGTACTCTGTTCCTAAAATTACCCAGTGTTTAATTAAATATAAAACAGTATTATAAATGGTATTTGAATAAAAATATATTAACCTGTGCAAAATATTTGCTATTTACTTATTACTAGGGGAATGCTAGTTTTCTAATTATCTGATCTTTTTTTTTTCTTTTCTATCTATCTCTGTTTTTATTACACTGAATCTGTATTATGGTTCTTTGACATAGTCATGAGGATAGTGTTATCCTGTCAAGTCCTTGCATGAAACATATCTTTCTAATTGCTTTCTAGGCTAAAAATGGACTAAACCGAAGAGGAAAACATTGGGAGGATTTTATACTATGTGGAACAATACTAATATGAATCATATCATTTGGATATTTTGTTATATTCATTAAATATTTTAATTCATTATTCTTTGTTTTTATTACTATTCCTACCTACATTTGTCATCCAATGCAGTACTTATTAGCTACTGAGAACTTGAAATATGGCTAGTTCAAATTGAAATGTTCGAGAAGTATAAAATGCACATCAGATCTTGAAGACTTTGTAAAAAAAAAAAGTAAAATAAATTGATGATATCTTATAAACTGATTGTTAAATGACAATGTTTTAGAGAAGGCAAAATGAAATATATTATTAAATTACTTTTGCCCACTTCTTTTTGCCTTTTTTAAAAAATGACAAGTAGAAAATTTAAGTAACATATGTTGATTGTATTGAATTGTTACTAAATGGAGCTGCTATAAACAATTTGACTTTGCCAGAAAACAAGTTTATTCTTGAAAGAGAAAATGTTGCCATTATATTTGCATTAAATCTCCATATTTCCCACATATTTGTTTGAATGAGAGAATAATCAAAATGTTTTTGTCTCATAAAGAATAAAATGTTTAATTGCATTATTGTTTCTAACTTTTCTAATGAAAAGCTTACTTTTTGAAGAATGAATATAGAAATGTTGGATCCTAATCCAGAAATACAGACAACACTGCTGCACAATTAGGATTATAAAAATATTGTCTGTGTGAATATTGAGCTTTATGCTTGAAGAAGAATATCTTGTTCTAACATTTTTAGCAAAGCAAGACATCAATCAACAGAATAGCTCATTCACTTGTTAAATAAAGAGTAATTGCAAAGGGAGTTGTAGAAAGAATACTTGAGCATGTTGTAAGCATCCAGTGACCTCTTTCAGATCTCTAATGAAAAAGGCAAGGTATTTGCCTTAATAAAATCCTGTTAGGACTAAAATATCAATGACAAAAACATAGTGGAAAACAAATGAAAAATAAATTTAGCAAAAAATAATCCTTTATAAAAGTGAGAAAACTGAAATCCCATGTGCTTGAATACTTTTATTATTTATTGTTCCTGTTTGATATCAATAAGATGGGAAAATCAACATTCTTAGTCTATCAAAATGATTTTAATTTATCATATGTATTAGTTTCCTACTGGTGCAGTAATAAAGTACCACAAACTTAGTGAATTAAAACTGAATGACATAAAAACACAAGGTATTGGAAGGCGGTAGGGAGAGAATCTATTTCCCAGCTTTTCTAGATTCTAAAGGCTATTTCTATTTTACTTACACATTTCTATTACTAACTCTGATTTTCCTGTCTCTTTTTTATAAAGAGACTTGTGGTTACCCTAGGCTCAAGAATAATTCCAAATAATCTCTGCATCTCTAGGTCATTAATTTCTTTGCCATGTAAGTAAACATAGTCACAGGTTAATTCTACCTACTATACCATCTTATCACTAGAACATCATGGAATATTCTAGAAACTTTGACTATAAAAAAAAGATATATAATCACTCTTAACTCATAAAAGAACATTATATCATATAACTTAGTCAATTATGATGGCATTTTTGGTTAATGCTCAATTATTTTATGTATCTAGAAAAGCTAAATATCAATAAAAACTAATTTAAATCAAAATGTGTGACACTTGCATAATTTTGCTTTTGTTGCTTATTCTCTTGGTGTCATAGATGAGAAATCACCGCCAAGTCCAATGTCATAAAGCTTTTTCTTCTAAAAGTTTTGCAGTTTCAAATCTTATGTTTAAATATTTAATCCATCTTAATTTGATATCAGTGTATGGTGTAAGATAATAGTCTAGTTTCCTTCTTTTCCATGTGGATATCCAGTTTTCTCAATACAACTTGCTGAAAAGGCCATACTTTTCCCATAGTGTGTTCTTGACAACCTTGTTGAAGATCAGTTAAACATATATGTGTGTGTTTATTTCCTGCACTCTCTATTCTGTTTATTAATCAAACAATAAAAGCAAAATTAGACAAGCAGGACTTCATCAAACTAAAAAAATCTGAACAGCAAAAGAAACAGTCAACAGAGTGAAAAGCATTCTACAAACAGGAGAAAATATTTGCAACCATGTATTTAATAAGGGATTGATATCTAAAATATTTAAGGAACTCCTATAACTCAGTAGCAAAAACAAACAACAAATAATCCAACTAAAAATGGGAAAAAGAATTGAATAGACATTTCTCCAAAGAAGAGAAAAAAGTGACCAAAAGGTGTATGAAAAGATGCTCAACAATTGGAAATATCAGGGAACTAGAAATCAAAACCATAATGCGATATACCTCATACCTGTTATAATGGCCATTATAAAACAGACAACAACAACAACACCAAAAGCTTTTGTTGGCAACCTTGCAACTCTTGTGCACTGCTTGTGGTGTAAAAATGGTGCAGCTGCTATGAAAAGCAGTATGAAGGCTCCTCAAAAATTTAAAATAGTTACCATACGGTATAGCAACTGCATTTCTGGTTATTATATACAAAATAATTAGATATCAGTATCTCAAAGCTATATATGCACTTCATGTTCATTGCAGCATTATTCACAATATGAAGATATGGAAACAACATAAATATCCATTGATGATGAATGAATAAAAAAAATGTGATGTTTATACACACCACATACACACACACTGAAAAAAGGTAACCCTGCCTACCATATGTGACAACATGGATGAACTGAACTCTTGCCAAGTGATATTATGCTAAGTGAAATGTACCAGTCACAGAAAAACAAATATTGTATTATTCCACTTACATAAAGTATTCAAAATAGTCAAACTCATAGAAACAGAGAGTAGAATGGTTTTCGTCAGGGTCCAGGGGAAGGAGGATATGAAGATATACTCTTTAGTGGGTACAAAGATTCAATTATGCAGGACAAATGTGTTCTAGGGATCTGCTGTACAATATTGTGTCTATTTTTCAATATACCATATTGTACACTAAAAAATTTAAGAGGGTAGATCTCATGTTAAGTATTCTTACTACAATAAAAATAACAAAAATAAAGTGTGACAAACTTGATTGATTTTTGTAAAGTGCATTTAAGTAGTTCTTTTTTTTGCATTCTTTATTAGTATGTAAAGTTTAATTATAACTCTTACTGTGCACACGCAGACAGACACACACAATCTTATTATATAACATCTTGAATCCTTCAGAGGGTGTGACTACTTTGTTCTTTATCCTAGTCAATGACATTGTTTATCAGTCTAAGAGAGAAATGAGTTAATATACCAAAAAAAAATTAAAAATGTTTTTATCCTATGACTGTCCCAAAAAGGGTGTGATCAACCAACCCCAGCCCAAATTGGTTGAGGTTTTAAGACTTATAACATTACAAACTCATCAACCAGACATGGAAAGCCTAATTTCTCACATCATAAAGTTTGAAAAAGGCTGAGAGAGTAGGAAGGGGACCAGGAGCTTGGGTTTTATTGTGGTTGCACAAGGATGAAGAGTCCCTTAGATGAGTTGGGGTTTGCATGGTTTGAACATCCTGCCTACATCAAGGAAGGGAGCTCATGGGTCTTCTTATCATCTTACCTTGATATAGAGCAAGAGAAGAACAGGAAAGGTGGGGCCTGGAAGAAAGTCTGCAATGGTAGAACTATGGTAGAACTGAGTCCTCCAAAATAATATGTTTAAATCATAAACCCAGATACCTGTAAAGATGACCTTATTTGGACATAGGGTCATTGCAGATGTAGTCAAGTTAAGTGGAAATCATAAGGGTGGACCCTCATCCACTGGTACCCTTATAAGATGGAAATCTGGACACAGACTACAGATACACACATGGAGAGTGCTATGTTAAGATAGAAACAGATACTGGAGTTACACTACCACAAACCAGGGAATGCCAAGGATTGCCTGCAAATCCCAGAAGCTAGGAGAGAGGCATGGAACTGATTCAGAAGGAATCAACCCTCCTGACACCTCAACCTAACTGGGTTCAAGTTGCTAAAGGTCCTGGAAGAGATGTGGTCTCCGCCAGCATCATAGTTTAGTGCAAGGGACTGAGGACAAAGAGAAGCCACTTCCCTCTGCAAAGGGAATATGCCAGATGGCCCAATTTTGTCTTTATCCCAAAGATATAATTTACATTTTAGTAAAGAGGCTTCTGTGGCCATGCTGAGCATAACGAACATCATTAATGGGCATCGGGCTACAGAGAGTCTCAAGCTCAAGATGAGGCTAGCAGTTTCTCTGATAGTACCAAGAAGGGCAGTTTTTGAAACAGAAGTCCATGGGCATTTTATGACCTTTGTGAGTGGTGCAGAGACTTCAGGAAGAATGAAAGACAACTGCTGAAGCTTCTAAAGTTAAAGAGAAGAGTCTCTGTTGGGTCCTAACGGATGTGCCTGTTTGTATTATAATTTGGATAGATAGATTCTACAGCCTTTTGTCGGTGGGTGGAAGGACATTCAAAATGGACTGATTTGCAACAGCATAAATTAGCTTGGATAAAATTTGTAAATGAGAAATATGTTATATCCAGCAACCAAAAGTCCCAGAAACTACTGGACTTGTTTTAACATCATGCATGCTGAAATGGTCACTAGTTGTTTCTTAACAGTGTCAGAGAGAAAGCAGCCTTTGATTGACTCTATAATGACCAAAACTTAGTTGATGTGGCAGGGCCTTGCACTTTATGTTGGGCAATGACCCATCTCTTTGTGGGTGTGCATGTGTGTGTGCGTGTGTAAGATCATTTTTGAATGACTGGATGTCGTGGATGAATGTGTCAAATGACCCTTTTCTAAAGAAGATGACACCAATATTATATTTGTGTTCCTAGACAATGTTGAATGTAGTTAATCTAAAGCATGTGTACAATGATGGAAGTGTTGAGAGTGGGTAGCCTGGTGACAGTATATTGTGTCTGTTTGAAAGTGAAGGCTAACTGTTACTGAAAGTCTGCTGATAAATAAGCACTGAATAGAACATATTAGAAAGATCCATAAAAGTAGAATATTTTCTAGTCACTGATTAGATGGAGTCAATCATTTCAACAATATTGTGTATAGGAACCTTAATAAGGGGTGCTGTGAATTTAAGGTTGTAGTAATCCCTTGTTAGGAACCATTTTTTTAAGTCAGGATTGAATAGTGTGACCAAATTGGGTTCTCTAAGGGAAAGGCAAAAGGGACAATGGCCCCTTCCTTTAGTAAATGCCTATGACAGGTTTTAATTCCCGTCAGCCTTGTTTTATTCTATATTGTATTGTATTGGTTATTTTTACTAGCTGAGGAGGAGTTCCATGTGATCCCATTTTGCTAAGCCAATTCTAAGTGCAAAGACTTAATTCTATTTAAATTTATTGTTCGGGGCGCCTGGGTGGCTCAGTCGTTAAGCATCTGCCTTCGGCTCAGGTCATGATTCCAGGGTCCTGGGATCGAGCCCCGCATCGGGCTCCCTGCTCAGCCGGGAGCCTGCTTCTCCCTCTCCCACTCCCCCTGCTTGTGTTCCCCTCTCTCGCTGTGTCTCTCTCTGTCAAATAAATAAAATCTTAAAAAAAAAAAATATCGTTCATCAGGCCAGAACTTCCATGTCTAGTATGGGATATCTTAGGGCAACAGTTGTTACAACCATGTGGCATTTGAGCAAGGTGACAATTTCAACCAGTAAGTCGTACCTGGTGTTTTCTATTTTGTGAATAATAACTCCTCTAAGAGTATAAGGGTAACTTATTTAAATTTACTGGGATCTCCAGGTATATCTGCAACCTAAGACCCAGTATTTATTAAAGCCACAAAGCTTTGTTAGTTCTCATCAGTCAGGCCTGAGCTTGAATCTAGACACACAATTCAACATACAAATAGGTCCATGTCAAAACCACGTAGGACCATCTTAAGGAGGGCCTTATCCCATACTCTTCGCTCTAAAAGCTCATTATAAATACTTTCAACATATGTTGGTTAAATCTGCAGCAGGGGCAGCTCAGAGTATATGCTCATCAGCAGACAACGCAGCCAGTTAGCAAACCTAAGGCAAAACAGATTCTGGTCAAGATGGAGATTGTCTAAATACCCTGCCTCTCTGTACCAATGGTCTTCTTGTTTTCCCATGGAAGTGAGAACCACACCCCACTAAAAAATGGTTTGGGTATCAAGACTGATGACCCCACACTCTCACCAAGAAGCCATGGAAAGTTGTATTCCTTACATAATAGGAAAATAAAGCAGCCTCCTGGTTGGTCTGAAAATGGAGTAGAGAACAAGGTGGAGGAAATGGTTGGGAGGGTATTGTGGTTAGGTTCCTGGAATTTTCATGGTTTGAACTTCCTGCCAGCACTAAAACATGCTCCAGCTCGCCTCCTTCCTCCCTTCCTTCCCTCCCTCCCTCTTTCCTTCCTTCCTTCCCTCTTTCCTTCCTTCCTTCCTTCATTCTTTCTTCCTTCCTTCCTTCCTTCCTTCCTTCTCCTTCCTTCCTTCCAGGGAGGGAGAGAGAATCTTAAGCAGGCTCCACACTTAGGGTAGTCTGACATCAGGCTCGATCTCACAACCCTGAGATCATGACCTGAGCCAAAATCAAGAGTCAGACACTTAACCAACTAAGCCACCCAGGTGCCCCAAAGTGCTCCAACTGTCTTACTTGGCTTTCCCAGACATGAGGTGAAAGGGAAAGGGGGAGTGATGGGGTGTGAAAGCAGTTAGCAGTAAAATATCAAAAATGGAGCCAAGCCCTTTATGATCATTCGCTACCAGTACTGATGTATTTCTTAATGTATTTGTTTAAAAGTAAAGGGATACACGACTTCCCACATAAGGAGAAATGATAAATATGAAACCAAAGTACTACTTAATCAATATGAAACCAAAGTACTACTTAATCATTAGTTTAGTCTGTGTATTCAGGATTTCTTGACAGTCTGGTAAATCTGGGCTGCATCATGAAATGTGTTCAAGGTACAATACATACATGCCTTCCTATCAATACTCAATTGGAACGCAACTTAGGAATGAGAGTGGCACTATGCAAATAAGAACCAAGAAATAAAACAAGAAAATAGTCAAAATCATTGGTCCCTGGCACAGATCACCAAACTTGTTGCTCCAGAAACAGAGACTGAACAGATTAACACGTAAAACACCTGTGAAGATTCACAATGTAAAACCAAACTTACCAACCAACCAACACAGAACATATAAAATTCAAAGAACCAGGCATAGATGTGTAACATTTCCTGGACTTTATTTGTTTTGCACAAAATAAAACAAAATGTTCCCCAAGCCACACAAACTCAGACATCTTCACAAAAATCTCTCCTTCCTAAGGTTACCACTGTCTACAGTTGTGTGTGTAGTTTAGCTCCCTTTCAAAATATTATAATAAATATTACTTTTTAATGAAAACTGTAATGCCATATATAGATGAGTATCTTTTCTGAACAAATGATTTGTTTATAGGTTTAACAACATGATTTCTGTTTCGATATGCATAGATCTGTCTCACAAATTGCTTTTGTAATTAATTTTATTCTCTGTAAAGGCAGACTATCATTAGTGTCCCCAACTGATTTTTTAAATAAGCATTTTATTTTGAAATAATTGTAGATTCACATGCAGTTGTAAGAAATAATAGAGATATCCCTACCATTTACACAGTTTTCCCCAAAGTTAATGTCTTGCAAAAGCATAATATGATATCACAAGCAGGACATGGGCTTTGCTGCAGACAATGCAGGGGACACTTCCATTACGACAGGATTCTCAGGCTGCTCTTTTACAGCCACACACACATCTCACTTCCCTCCTGCCCCTAGTCCCTCCTTAAGCCTTGGCAACCTGTAATTTCTTTCCACATTCCATCCTTAAGCCCTGGCAACCTGTGATCTCTTCTCCCTTCTATAATTTTATCATTTCAAGAATGGTATATATAAAATAGAATAATACACTATGTAGCTATTTAGAATTATTATTTTTGAAATTCATTTTTAAACTCAGGATAATTCTCTGGAGATTTATCAGAGGTTTTGTATGTATCAAATTGCTAAGCAGTATCCCAAGGTATGTATGTACCACAGTTTGTTTAGCCATTCATTTGTTGAAGGACATTTGAATTAATTCCAGATTTGGTGATTACAAATAAATGTGCTATAAATATTTATGGTATATTTTTGTGAGAATATAAGTTTTCATTTATCTGGGATGAATGTGCAATAGCCAGATCACACAATAGTTACATGTTCAGTTTTTAAGACGATGTCAAACTGTTTTTCATTGTGGTTGTACCATTTTACAATGCCACGTGCGATGTAAAAATGATCCAATTTCTCTGCATTCTGGTCAGCATTTTGTGTCACTTTAATTTTTAGTCATAGATATTCTGATAAGAAAGGTGCACGGTTATATTTTATTGTGTTTTTAATTTGTATTTCTTGAATGGCTAATGTTGAACATCTTTTAAGTTCTTACTTGCCGTATGTATAAATTTGTGATTATTAACTGTATGTATCAACTTGGTTAGGCTATATGGTACCCAGATATTTGATCAAACACCAGTCCAGAAGTAGCTGTGAAGGTATTTTTTTTTAGATGAGATCAACATTTAAATTAGTAAACTCTGAAAAAGCAAGTTACCCTTTATAATGTGGGTTGACCACTTCTGTTCAGTTGATGTCCTTAAAAAAATGAAGTCCACTGAAAAAGACGGAATTCTGCATCCAGAATGCCTTAGGATTTGAGTTGCAACGTGAGTTCTTTCCTGGGCCTCCAGTCCCCCAGCCTGCCCTACAAATTGATTATGTACTTGCTAGGGCCCCGAATCACATGCGACAACTCCTTAAACTATTTCTCCTTACATATGTATAGATAGCCTATTGCTTCTGTTTCTCTGGAGAACCCTAATATAATCCTTGTCAGTGAAATATGTGTTCATGTACTCTGTCCATTTCCTAATTGTTCAACTGTTGAGTTTTAACTTAAACAATTCCTGTGTAGAGTTGCAGTTTGCAAATATTTGTCCTTGTATGTGGCTTGTCTTTTTGATCTTTTTAACAAGATATTTTGTTAGGCAGAGGTTTTAAATTTTGATGAAATCCTATTGAAAAGTAAAACAGAAGTCCAAAATCTTAACTCCAAATACCATATTTGGCAAAACTACCCTTCCTATGGAGATAAAATAAAGCCTTATGTAGATAAATAAGATATGAGTAAAATTGTAGCCATTAAGCTGAACTGCCAATAACAGTAAATAGATTACTAAAAAAAAAAAGAAGAAAAGAAAAGAAATGGCATCAGACAGAAACTTAGGTATAGAAAAAAAATAAAGGACATGTAAAATGATAAATATAACCCACATTGTGTAGTTTGTAATGTATATAGGTGCAATATACAAGAAAACAGTAGCACAAAGTATGAGGGTAATATATCTGCGGCAAGGTTCTTACATTTTATTTAATAAGTAAGAGGTGACTGTGATAGGTTAAGGACACATTTTTTTTAATCCTTAGAGAAATCACTTAAAGATGTAAAAAGCTGGGGCGCCTGGGTGGCTCAGTCGTTAAGTGTCTGCCTTCGGCTCAGGTCATGATCCCAGAGTCCTGGGATCAAGCCCCACATCCAGCCCCGCATCGAGCTCTGCATCGAGCCCCACATCAAGCCCTGCATTGAGCCTGGCATTGGGCTCCCTGCTCAGCGGGAAGCCTGCTTCTTCCTCTCCCACTCCCCTTGCTTGTGTTCCTGCTCTCACTATCTCTTTCTGTCAAATAAATAAATAAAATCTTTAGAAAAAAAAGATGTAAAAATTTATAGCTAAAAAGTCAATAGAGAAAATAAACTGGAATGGTTTTTTTTTAAATCCATTAGATTAACCTCCCCCCCCCAAAAGGAGTAATATTCACTGATGCTGCAATGGGACCAGTCTCCTTCCATCTGCTGATGGACAAAGTCCTGCCTCTCTTTTAGGCTTCCTCTCACTCTGCACCAGTGGAGAAAGAGAAGGATGCTTCAACAATGGCAGGCTGGGGTGGAAGTCCAGGCTTCCCACATGGTCTCCAATGACATCATGGTAGAGATGAAGTCCCAGTTCTCTGTGCATTCCTCTTTAGAGTCTCCCAAGCAAGGGGGTTGGAATACTTTGTTCTAGTCTGCCAAGGATGGACATCTAGTCTACCCACTGGGCAACTGCTGGTGGTGTTTGGTTGTAATAGAGGTTATTTCCCTAAAGTTCTGTTTTCCTGTTCCTTTGCCTCAAGAGATCAGGCTTATTGGGGCTTATTTTGTTGTGTCAATTGGCATTTCTGGGTTATAGACTTCACTAACAGTATGTGAAGTCTCATCCAGTATGAGATGTAGGAGAAAACTCAGGAAACGATTTTTGAGTCCTGAAGACCCTATAGCCAGTCTGACTTTTCTCTACCTTTCATTATCTTCTTACTTTTTATATACAATGGTCAGAGATTTTAGTTATACATACAGGAGGAATAGGGTAAATATATCTACTACATCTTCTTGGAAGCAGAATTTTAATTAATTTCATAATATATAATATTTCAAAAACAGACTTGTATTGAGAATAATATGAATGACATCCAAAAACCCACCAATCATCTTTATAACTGCTAATATTAAAACATATTTACTTCAAATCCATGTTTAATTTTGTTTTAATAAATAAAATATTAAAGATACAGTTGAATCTCATTAGGTATCTATTTGCAAAATAATTTCTTTCCTCAACTCCCAGTGGTAATATAATTAATGTTTATCATTTCCATAAATAGCCACTATGGGTTTCCATATACATTATACATTATTATCTTGAAATATCTTTTTTAAAAAAGATTTTATTTATTTATTTATTTAATTATTTATTTATTTATGAGAAAGAGAGTGAGAAAGAGAGAGAGAACGAGCAGGGGGAGTGGCAGAGGGAGAAGCAGACTCCCTACTGAGCAGGGAGCCCAATGCGGGGCTCGATCTCAAGACCCTGAGATCATGATCTGAGATGAAGGTGATGCTTAACTGAGCCACCCAGGGGCCCCCAGTTTGAAATATCTTAAACATTTATGAATTATATCATGTCGCATATACTTCTATAAGATAAATAAATGCTATTGATGAATTATATATTGGAGAAATGTATCCATGTTGATAAATGATTATGTAGTTGTTTAAGATTATGATTTTTGATTTGCTAAATATCTTCTGTTTTCCTTCTGATATTGTGTATGAGTGCCTTTTTTTTCTCTCTCTCTCCTTTATGTTTTTATTGATTAGTGTCAACAGAAGTTTGTTGATTTTATTATGTATTTCAAGGAAAAATAGTTTTGTAGGTACTTTCCAGTATATAAAATTTTCTAGTTTATGCCTTCATCATTTTTATCTGTTTCCTTCTACTTTCTTTGAGTTTATTCGTTACAGTATTACAATGAACTTCTATTTTTTCCTGCTTTGCTATTGAAGTCTTTTACATATTGCTAATGTATTTCTCTATATTTTCTTACCTACCATGTGTTGTCTCAAGATCTGCATAAATTAGTCTGTATTTATATTTATATTTCAGTAACCCAATCATTTATACAGACCTTGGCCTACTAACTGCTTCATACTTAACTCAATCTCTGAAATAATAAATTCAAATTTCTAAATTTATGATAATTCATGGATTTAGGAATCTATGTACACTACACAAGAAACTTTCTAACCTTTTGGGGTAGAACAATGAACCAAATGAACATGGTCATTGCCCTTGTGATGTATGGTCTACCACAATAAGGAAATATTAAGTGAGAAATTTCAATTCTGAAAAGTGATATGAAAGGGAGAGTGCCAGATGCCAAGTAAACCTATAAAAAAGGACCCACAAGATAAAAGGAAATTGTTTCTGAGGGAATTACAATAATAAAAAAAAAACCTAAACTGTTGTCCAGAACAAAGAGAAATTAGGTAAGAGTCTTCTAGGCAAAACAATATGGGAACACTCTCAGTGCAGTGTTAAGACATGGGATATTTGTATACGAAAAGCTAGAAACAGTTTTAATGGTATAAAAAGTGTCCTGTATTTTATTATTCACAAATTCTACAGTAACAGACAGGCAAGGGGAAGAATGCATATAGTTATAGTTAGATTTTTGAGGCCTTGTTTCTTCTTGAAAGTGATGCCAAGGTATTCCAAACTTCTCAAGAGGCCATTTTATAGCAAGCAACTCTTGTTTTTACCTATAAAAATCTGGTGTCAAATATGTAATCTCTTGTACTGAACATCAGAGAAACTAGATGTGCTGTCAGACAGTATCTGTGGTGGTGAGGATGAATGGATAAATGTCTCTTGGGCCTCTTTTTTTGTCAGTTATTTTCAAGTTTTTTTTTTTTTTTAAAGATTTTATTTATTTTTTGACAGAGAGAGAGACAGCGAGAGAGGGAACACAAGCAGAGGGAGTGGGAGAGGGAGAAGCAGGCTTCCCGCTGAGCAAGGAGCCCGATGTGGGGCTCGATCCCAGGACTCTGGGATCATGACCTGAGCCGAAGGCAGACGCTTAACGACTGAGCCACCCAGGTGCCCCTATTTTCAAGTTTTTCTTAGCTGTTTCTGACAGTGTTTTAAGTCCATTCATCTTGTTAAAGCTTTTCTAGAGACTAACTTCTTAAAACTACCATTCAACTTTGATAAGTAAAAGAGTACTTTTATTAATAATGCTTTATAGTAGCCTTTTATTTCAAAACATGATGCACTGTGTCAATTTTTAAATAGTAATGACTTTGTGGTCTTGGATTTATGACTAATTCATCATATTCATTGACAGGCCATTGTATTTTGGAGGTACATAGATGCCTATGATATTCTGAGCTAGTGTAATTGAAGAAACTTCTTAAAGGGAAAGAAAAAATTCTTTTGATGAAATACAGCCTTAAAAAATATAGCCACCCCATTGTTACTGGCCCCTTTTCATATCCCTTCTCCCAGGCTCCCCTTATCCCTGGGTCACATCAGAAAACCAGACCACAGCATCTCAGAAGCGGTCCCACTGCTGCTACTCCCAGGATAACTATGTGAAAAAAATGTACAGCCAGTAGTTTGGCTCAAGCAGTGGGAGGTGAAGGGCACATTTTCAATGTGGTGATCACGGCTACAACAGACTTTATAGAAGATGAGTATTTTATGAAAATGCAGTTAAAAATAAATATTTAAGGCGGAAAGACAAAATGAGAGGGAAAAAACAATACTGAAAGAATGAAAACATGGAGATAATGTATGTGGCTGAAAATCTTGACAAGCAATTCAGGAAATTCTGGAAATCTCCATTTTGGAGACTTTGGTATAGCTGCATTCTCTTCTCTTGCTTTTGTGTCAGCAATTTTAGAAAACAATGTTCATGAATATGTTTATGTTTTTCAAGGCTCAGACTTTTTGACCTAAGAGCACTGGCAAGCTTGATGAAAGGATGATTGCCTCCGAAGCTCTAGGTCATGTATTGCTCTAGAGAGACTAGGAGACTCAGACTTCTCTGGCCTATGGACATCTGCTCAGATTCCAGGATCATAAAAATCTAGGCTCCTTCTTCATACCCTTTCCAGAGAAAGAAATTCTTATTCTATTTTATTTTTTTATATCCCAAAGTAAAGACCTTTCTTTCAACTAAGGGGAGGTTGGGCCTATGTACTAACTGCCCTCTAAAAGTTTAGAATCATGTAACATCAAGATTCTTATGATGCAGGTACTTGTGAATATTTGGCTGTCGCTGTCATACTCCATAGTGGTCAGGACTCCTGGAAATAGCACTAAGATTCCCTGTGAGGAATCAACTATCTTCTAAATCAGAGATGACATGTTTCTTCACACACATCCACATGCATGCATGCACGCACGCCATTATATATAAAAAACTTATCAACCACCTGCAGAGAGAAGTTCTGTACTTGGTTCCTCACTCTGCATTACCTGTTTCATTGTTGCCTGGATCCTGATCCTCTGGGCTTCATCACCTGAACTTTGGATTCACTTCCTGATCCAGATCCACTGGGACTCTCAGTTTTAAGTTCCTTATTCTTCACCGTGACCAGGCCAATCTTGTCCTTACACATATCAGTTATTTTCATCCTGCTTCTATCACCCAGAGTACCCTCATTCTAAACCCTGACTCTAGTCAAATGCCCAGCACTGCAAAATCCTATTATTAATATCAGATATGTTATTGTTGGCTATATGGCCAGGAAAGACACTGAAGTTCCCGAATCTCAATTGTATTAAATGTAAAACACGAATGTTAAAATCTCCTTATAATAATAAGGCACTTGTGAGGATCAATGATTTTATGTGTAAAAGTATCTTGTAAACTATGAAACACGAAACAAGATTTTCTTATAATGATTAATACCATCAAACCAAGCCTATAAATAGTTGCTCCAAAATTGACATTCTTGTTCACTAATTTTTCTCATGTTTCATCATATAAATAACTCAATTGCCCATTGATCAAAATGAAAATCAATAGTGTAAATCAAAAACATGGAAAAGACAAGGTCTAAGATGGTACCAAGGGTATTTGAGAAAAATACTAGAAACTTTTATATTTGGTATATATTAATTCCTTTATTTTTCTACATTTTTAAAATTTATACACTATATTTATATAGTAATAAATGTATGTAATTTGTTAAAGACTGCAGTTGCTCAGAACTTTTCTTTCTTAAATCAGTATGCCTAACCCCGCTCTTGTTCTTGAGATTTACATTATGTACTCAATTTTCATTTAGACATTCATACTTATACATATTTTCTACACTCATCAGAAATACAACATATTCAAAATGAAATTTTTATCTCCATTTTATATCTACAATGTGTCTGTCCTCTTGAATCTGATAACTCTCCTCTAAGTAAGATGCTACTTCGATTTAAATATATGCTGTCTTTATCTTGCCTCATGCTTGATGAATCTCTTGCCTCTATTTGTTCAGGTCACTTAGGGAATATTGAAGAAGATGCTGTTGTTTGTTCTCCATGGGCAGTAGAGGATGGGCCACAGGGAGGTAACTTCAGTAAAAAAAAAAAAAAAAAAAAAACCAACAAAAAAAAAAAAAACACTGGTTTTCAGTGTTCCCTGAATTTCCTTGATACCAGAGCATGCTTATACCTCACTGGCCTACATGAAGAGCTATCTATCACTATCTTGTAGAAAGTGCAGAGGTTGTGGCTGAGAGATGAGGACTTCATCTGGATCAAGCTCCATAACGGGACATGATGAAATACCTCCCCCAACTCATTAGTCTGATATTTGCCCCATATACACATTCTGCTCCCTGCTTCGTATACACCTGTCCTTGGAGCTCCTTGATGTTTGCCCATCCTATAGAATAAAGCCTCTTATATATGTAGCTGGTTTCTGTTGTCTGTTGTCTAATTTTCAGAAAGTTTTTTCACTTTCCAATTAACAGATGGTTTGCTTAATTGCTTAGGTGTTGCTAGATGTTTCTTTTTATTCATTCTTCAAATTTTCACTATATTTCACATGAAGATATTAGAATATATACCTAATTATAATAAACCACCAATTTAAAACCATAAATTTGCCATATGCCTTATTTAATTTAATGTCCTAACTAGCCAGTCACACAAAGTAGAGGACTAAGCCAATTCCCCCCTTTTATTTTACCATCTCTTAAATTCAAGCCATGTTTATATTTCACAAATATAAATTCTTCATCAGGTGTTGTAGAAAAGTGTTGAATCGCTACACTGTGTACCTGAAACTAATATTACAGTGTATGTTAACCAACTGCAATTTAAATAAACACACACACACGTATATATTCTCAGTATCTGTGGAATCAATTTATCCTTTCCATTTCTGGTACACTACCATATTCTAATTATTCATGTTTTATCTAAATTTTTGCATTATACTGCTAACTAGTTTCTCTCCTAAAATTTTGTTCTCACAACCATCCTCTACATTACAATTACAGTGATCTATTTAAATGCCATTTCCCTGTTTAAAATCCTTTGATCACTGCTTATTAGCTGTATTCTCCAGACTTGGTCCAAAAACCATATAACTAAGAATCATGTTGCTTATCTGTTAAAGATGTAAATTCCTGGACCCCACCTCAGACTAAATATTATTATTATTATTTTTTAAAGATTTTATTTATTTATTTGAGAGAGAGAGAATGAGAGAGAGCACATGAGAGGGGGGAGGGTCAGAGGGAGAAGCAGACTCCCTGCCGAGCAGGGAGCCCGATGCGGGACTCGATCCAGGGACTCCGGGATCATGACCTGAGCCGAAGGCAGTCGTTTAACCAACTGAGCCACCCAGGCACCCTAAATATTATTTTTTTAAAGATTTTATTTATTTATTTGAGAGAGAGAGAGAGCACACGAGAGGGGGGTAGTGTCAGAGGGAGAAGCAGAATCCCCGCTGAGCAGAGAGCCCCATGCGGGATGCAGGGCTCGATCCTGGGTCTCCAGGATCATGACCTGAGTCGAAGGCAGACACTTAACTGACTGAGACACGCAGGCACCCCAAGACTATTATTAAAAGGCATTAAAATCCCTGTGAGCAGATAATGAAAATATATATTTTTAATAGACAACTCAGGCAATGCCTCTCCATACTAAGGTTTCAGAACCATGATAAATTCCTATACAGTATGCATGACATAAAACCTATCCATGAAATTGTTCCCTACTAACAGATTCAGACTTAGTTTTTGTTAGTTTGCAACCTTAGGAGTTTCCTGGATGAAAAAATTAGAAGAAATTGTTATCCTGAAAAATATTTTTCATATTATGTTTTTATAATAAAAATCTATAGTCATCAGATGTAAAAAAATCAGATGTAAAAAAATCATTTTTTTACATCAGATGTAAAAAAATCATTTTTCTTTTTGCCTTTTTGAAATTATTTTGAAAGGAGAAATTAGTGGTGTCTATGATTTCTAGGATATCACATATAATGTATTTCAATTTTTCTCTTTTTATATCTATACAAATTTTATCCTAAATTGTTATGACATTTTGAGAGTCATATTTGTTTATCTAAATGTTAATATGGTTTTTCTTGTTAAGAAATTCTCATTATTACTCTCATAATTCTAATAATCTCATGATCCAAATGCAAAAATTTAATTCAATAGTAATTTTAACAATTTACCCTACGTATCTATTGACATTTTACTTTCAAAATGAATCTTTTATTTCTAGTCACCCTATATTTGCAAATATAATGCTTAAATTATATACCAAACTATATTTATTTATATATATATATATCTTTGAAGTGTATCGCATATACCTGAATAAATCACATTAAAGATAGCAGTGCAACATACTAATGTATTGTCTTGATCAAGTAAGAGCTAACAGTTTAGTAGTATTTTTATAGTTATTTATTTTACCCACTTCCTTATAAAACATCAAAATAAGTTTGTCTATTCTCTGAAAACCCAGTGGAAGATAATGAAGTATTTTTGTTTTTTTGCTCGATTCTAATTTTACCAGACTATAATCTATTTTAGAAAAAAAAAAGTGCTAACTAAAGGTTTTATATAAGATTGTTCAAGTATTCTTGAAAAACTTGTAATGCTGGTGTCTCAGGTAGATTCTTATTTTATTAGAGCCCAGAACACTTATAATTGAATTCTTACTTAGGAACAAAAGCAAAAAGTAGAAAACAAAGCTATGCAAGAAAATTCTCTTACTGTACATAGCTATATGTTGTATAAGCAACCATGAAGGATGGACATTATTCTTCCTATATTCTAGTTGAATTATAATAAAACTGAGCAGTACAATATTTATACTAGCTTCAGTCAGATTCATTACTTTTTTGTTTATGTTACATAAGCATTCTGTGTATGCTTTGTATATTTAAAGCTGCATATACTGGTGCTTATGACAGAACCTAATTTATGTGTTTAGTTCTTCAGCTGTGTTTTTGTATCATAATTACAAATAAGGTTTAATATTTAGCAGATATGCTCAAAAAATGTAAAGACAAAAAAAAAATCCCTAAAACCACATTTCTGTATAGCAATTAAATTTCTGAATGTTAGCATTTGCTTTGAAAATTTCTTAAAGGAAGCATTAAAAAAATACAATTTACTGAATTGTTTTATATATATGTCCTTATTTTGCAGAAGTTTCATATTGGTAACAGAAACATGTGAAATAATTATATAATTATTTATGGAACAGTTTCACCTTGTCTGTTTATATATTTTGTATAGTCTCATGTGGGCAATGAGTATGAAGGTAAGAGTTAAATGATTTAACAGAAAGAAAATCTAAAGTTCTACTTTTTATTGCAAGGTTTGCCTATTTTAACTTCAAAAAATTTCCATTTTTGTTCTATGATAAAATTGTTCTTTTATGTATGGATATAATATTTGCATTGTAATTCTTAGTCATCAGTAAGTCTTAACACTGCTCTAAGGCTTAGATTTCATTCCCTCTGCCTTTCAAATACTCCTCAGGTTTATATTTAGTGCTTAATAAAGTAACTGAGGTAAGAGAAATTATTTGCTTATACTAAAGTTTTTTTGTTTTTCCACTTGGAGCATCTTTGCACAAATCTCAAAGTGCTGTTAGAAGAAATAAATTAATGTTCTCAATGCCTAGTAATTTATGTATAAATTATCTAAGTTTGTAAATTATCCATTTATATAATAGTCTATTTCCATATCCCCTGGTCAATATTCTCTAGTTTCAGTGCCTTGGGTTCCTCATCTTGTCACCTCATACTAGCAAGACCTCTTCTACAACTCCTTGATACATTCTCATGCCCGTATTCTTATCCAACGCCTAATTTGCCAATAAGATTTTTTTAAGGAAAAAAAGTCTTTTACATCTTTTTTAAAAAAGACTTTATTTGAGAGAGAGAGAGTGAGAGAGTATGAGAGAGAGGAGGGTCAGAGGGAGAAACAGACTCCCTCCCAATGTGGGGCTCGAACCCAGGACCCTGAGATCATGACTTGATAACTGACTGAGCCACCCAGACACCGCTTTTATATCTCTATATCCTCAGAATGGGTTACAAATAATCACACGGTTTCCATATAATGCACACAAATTGAATCTTCATTTTATTTGGTGTCCACAAGATCAGCTTCTTTTGATTACTCCTTCCTTTCCCTAGGCTCTTCTCTTGGCATATGGCACAAGATGCCTCTGGCAATCTTGCTAACTCTGAGAGTCATTATTGGTATTCCCTACTCCTCAATCCAAACCAAAATCTATTTCTATTCTAGTTGCTAGTATCTATTACAAGTCATTATTATCCCACTTCTGAGTTACTGCAAATCTTTCATGACTTATGCTCCTCGTACCTAGCATTTTCCCTTTCTGAAATCATAACTTCTGAGCAACTTTTTCTTGCAATGGTGTGTATATCTTAGCTTAGCACTTATGACACAGTAATATAATTGTCAATTTACTTGTCTTTTATATACCCAGACAGGAAAATCACCAAAGGTGAGACTGTCTTATTCTTCATTATTTTACTAGCTCATTGTAAAATGTGTGAAATATATTATAAGAAAAAAGATATGTTTTTCAGTGAATACCTTCCTTGATCTATTTAAGTTGCCATTTTGTGTTCTGCAATGCTTTCATTATCATATTTCTCAAACTACCATAATTACCAATTGCTTCTACTTACCAACCACACGCTTTTAACATCATGTGACATGAATTGACATCTATCATCATACTTAACTTGTTCTCCCAGAAACTGTCAACGCTGTAATGTTAACTAACAATTCTCTCTGTATATTTTATTGTTAATATGCACAAGGCAGAATAAATGGTCATATGTCTAAAACCAAATTCAACAAACACTGAGTTAGTGCACATATTAGGCTGTATTTCCTTCTAGGCTCTTAGGTATAAGGAGATTAACAAGCCACTAATTAATTATTGTGCAGTTCATTCAGTGTATACTTATCGAAATCCAGCTACAAGTTAAGAACTTGCATAAGAGCTGAGGCTAGAGAAGTGGATACAGTAGACCTTGAATCCCCATTATAATTAGACTAAAGTTAGAATATATAGACACAGGTAACATAATTGAAGAGAAACACATCTTACAAAGAGGGAAGAACAGGCTGTCTTTTATAACATAAGGAGACAAACTAGTATAGAGGTTGGGAAGAAAGTAGAAATTTGTGAAACTGAGGGAATTAGTGAAGAGTGAAGGCAATTATTTAAAGAATCAAATGGAGAGCTTAGATGCCTGAATGAAAGAATGACTGGATAAGATACATTTACTGACTGATGGAAAAAGAGAGAAGCATAATTGAGAGGGCGGAGCCTTAGAACAAAGTGTTGCACTTGGGACAGGTTTTGAGGGGTTTGAGGTGCTGGCAAAATAGTGTTTTTTTAACTAACTAAGTGGTTAGTTCTAATAAATAGCTAACTATAAGGAAAGGCATGAGGCACAGGAATTAGCTCTGAACTATAGAAATGGATTTGTGAGATTTCAATATAAGATGACAATAGGCTACAATGGGAGTAAATGCCATTGTCTGTGTAAGGTTTAGAGAGTGAAAATTCAGCTGTCTTGGTTGCAGCACTGATGTTCCCTCAACATTAACCAGAAAGCAAAGGAAAAGAAAACTGTAAAGGTGTGTGATATGTAGCCAGGGACAGATGGAAAGCCAGGAAAATATTTCACCACTCCAGTGAGATTCTTCACGCACATTTCCTGTTAAACCTCTTGCCCCATCCACTAATCTACTTTTTTGTTTTCATAGAGTTGCATTTCCTTGACATTACACAGAAGAATAATACAATGTATGGTCATATTGCTCAATACCATTCCATTCTATAGATACATCTTATTTTGTCTATCCATTCACAAACTGTCATTTAGGTTGCTTCCAATTTTTTGTTATTATGAATCATGCTGCAAAGAACATCTATGTATAAGTCTTTGTGTGGATATATATATCCATTCTCTTGGATAGATACCTAGGAGTTTAACTGCGAAGTCACATGAGAAAAATCTATGTTTAATATTTTAAGAAACTACCAAAATGTTTTCCAAGTGGCTGCATCATTTTACATTACAATGCCTGAGAGTTCCCTTTCTTCACATCCTCATCAACATCTGTAATTATCTGTCTTTTCATTCTTTTTTATATATCACTGGAGAGAATTTTGTAACAGTTTTGTGGGGCTTCTGGGTGGCTCAGTCGTTAAGCATCTGCCTTCGGCTCAGGTAATGATCCCAGGGTCCTGGGAATTGAGCCCCACATCAGGCTCCCTACTCCGCGGGAAGCCTGCTTTCCCCCTCTCCCACTCTCCCTGCTTGTGCTCCCTCTGTCGCTGTGTCTCTCTATCAAATAAATAAATAAAATCTTTAAAGAAAAAAGTTTTGTAAAGGATTTTGATTATATTTTCACAGACTATATTGTAATTTTCTTTTTTATTTTTGGTAATATTCCTTACTGTTTTTGTATCCATGATTGGCTGGCTTCATAAAATTAGTACAAAAGTGTTCCTTTTCCCTTTGTTTTCTAAAAAAGAGTTTTCTGTGAGGATACTTCTTCTTCTTATTATTATTATTTCTCTTTCAGAGATACAGGACTATTCAGGATTTAAATAATTCCTAAAGAATATTTGGTCATTTTTATCTTTAAGGAAATTTAAGATTTATTGGCATATATTTGTGAAAATCTCTGATAATTATTTTATGTTGTAATATGTAGGATGTCCTCTCTTTCATGACATTGGTAATTTATATTTCCTGGCTCTTTTCTTTGATTATTCTACCTAGAGTTTTATCTTTGTGTAACTATTTTTCAAGTAATAAAATTTGTTTCATTTATTTTTTCTGTGGCTTTTTGCTTTTCTATTCATTTGAATCCTTCTTTTAGTATGTTTTATCTTCTAAATAATCGAGGTTTAATTTGCTCTTTGTTTTCTAGCTTCTTAAGGGGAAAATGTAGGTAATTTAAGAATTTTCCTCATTTTGGGCGCCTGGGTGGCTCAGTTGTTAAGCGTCTGCCTTCGGCTCAGGTTGTGGTCCCAGGGTCCTGGGATTGAGCCCCAAATCAGCCTCTCTGCTCTGCGGGAAGCCTGCTTCTCCCTCTCCCACTCCCCCAGCTTGTGTTCCCTCTCTCGCTGTGTCTCTCTCTGTCAAATAAATAAATAAAATCTTTAAAAAAATAATTTTCCTCATTCTAATAAAAAGTATTTAAAATTATAAATCTGATTCTAGCATATCTTTAATCTATCCTGTAATCTGTGACACATTGTCTTTGTATTACCAGTCACTTCAGAATAGATATAGATGTGGATAAGTGAACTTTTTATTAATAAGAAATATGTATCTTTATCTCCATTAGGTTCTTTTTCTTGAAAGATGTATTTTAACTGATCATTATAGTGTCATAATTTGACTTCTGCATCACTTACTTGTGTTATTGTTGGCAAAAATTTTACTTCAACATAAATTATAAATTCCACAATACATTTTATGGTTTTCTTTCTTTAAATAGTCACTTATCTACCAAATTTCAAACCTAAATTTAAAAATAAATTCAAATATGAATATTTAACATTTGCCCACTTAGTTATAATTTATACTGCTCTTTGTTTCTCTGTGTAGATCTATGTTTCTATGTGATATAATTTGCCTTTGGTCTATTGAAAAAAAAGAACCTCCCTACCTCCCTTCCTTCCTTCCTTCCTTCCTTCCTTTTTTCCTTCCTTCCTTCCTTCCTTCCCTTCTCTTTATTACTTCTCCTTTTCTTCTCTTCCTCTCTCCCTCTGTCCCTCCTTTCTTTCCTTATTAGTGCATGATTGTTAGTAAAAAAAAAAAAAAAATTCTTCAATCTTTTATCTCAAAGTCTTTGTTTCATTTTCATTTATCAAGCAAGTTTTCTTTTGATAAAAATAGACTGCTATTTTTTCTTTATCACTTTAAAGATGCCATCCCATTGTCTGTTTACCTTCTGCATCATTTTGACTTAGAAACCACTGAAATTTTTTTGCCATCTTTTGTATGTCAGTTGTTCTTTTGCTTGTTTTTTATTCTGATTACTTTTTACATTTTCTGTTTACATTGGTTGTCACCAACTTAACTGTGATCTGTCTAGGGTTGTTTTTCGTTTGTTTGTCTTCCTTTGGAGTTAAGTGTTCTTGACATATGAGTTAATATTATTTCATCAAATTTGGAAAATTTCCACATTATCTTTTATTTTTCTTCTTCTTTTTTGTTTTGTTTTGTTTTTTGTATTCCTCTGTACTTCAGCTTGGGTAGTTTCTCTTGACTTATCTTCGATTTTTAACTAATTTTTCCTTTGCAGTCTTATTTAAGATAGATGTTCCAGTTCTAGATTTAGCCTTTATGTCATTTACATTAGCCAGTAGAAAACCTTCATTGGTTCTACTGTTACATTCATTTTGTCCATTAAATACTTAAACACGTTTATAATAGCAATTTTCTAAACCCTTAATAACTGCAAAACTCCAACATAAAGTTGTTTCTGAGTCTATCTTTATCACCTTTTATTTATTTTTTTACTTCTAGTTGTTGGCTCATTTTCTTGGTTCTTTGCAAGTCTAATAACCATTTAGTTGTATTCCACACATCATGGATTCCTTCTTGTACAGAATCTGACATTTCCATTCTTCTCTGAAAGTTAAATTATGGTGTAAACACAATGTAAATATAAATACTAAGAGGAAAAAACAGTAAAAAATGACTAAAGCAGAAAAAAAAATTGGAATGGTGAAAAATGTTAAATATATAATGTTTATTATACATGATTATAAGTAATTGAATTATGGAAAAAGGTAAAAAATAAAGATAAATTTTTTTAAAATATTGATATTGAAAGAGTACAGGTTTTAATCAAATAGTTAAGCAATGTATGAGTAGATACTGCTTATCTTTTTAAGACTTTTGTTTTAACTTGATTTCTACCACTTTAAAAACTGTGATATTTTCTTTTTTTATTTTTTAAATTCATAGAACGGTACACTTTTTAAGATTTTATTTATTTATTTGACAGAGAGAATGACAGCAAGAGAGCACAAGCAGGGGGAGCTGCAGAGGGAGAGGGAGAAGCAGACTCACCACTGAGCAGAGAGCCTGATGCAGGACTCGATCCCAGGACCCTGAGATCATGACCTGAGCCGAAGGCAGACACTTAACCGAATGAGCCACCCAGGCACCCCAGTAAAAACTGTGATATTTTCTTAGTTGTGCTTATATACCCAAGAATATATTCCTAACAATAACTCAGCATAAGTTGATATATATCATTAAATTATTAGAGGAATATAGTAAGTATGTAAGTAAAGTGAAGCAAATAACAATGGGATTTATTTGAGCCTAAAAAACTCATTGAACATCAGAAATATAATTTTGCTATCATAGAGTAAGAGTCGCAGACCCTCATTAAGCTATTTAGATTTCCTGTGTTTCTTTCCTCAACATTCTGTAATCATTTGACAATCACTATGTATACATTGCTGACTAGGTGTATTAAGAATGTTTATGAGATTTTTTTTTAAGTCAAGGCATAGTGAGATAATTAGATAACTAATGAAGATAATATGAAGTTATATTTTTGACTACATTTTGAATAAGCACTTTGAACTAAAAAGCAATAGAACTGTAGTTTGTAATGAACTGTAGGGTGCAATAAAATGTTATATATCCAAGGGGTGTGTGTGTATGTGTGTGTGTCCTAAATGTATTAGGTCATTTGTTATAAAGTAGAATTTAATTTCAATGATCAAAGAGTACTCAATTTAAGAATTCATATTTGATTTAATTGAAAATATTTTATAAAAATAATTTAAAAGTCCAAAGAATTACAACTAATACTATCCTTTACATAGATTCAGTAAAAATGAATTCAAATATGAATATTTTAAAATCTGAATATATCTAGCTAAATTTTCTAGTTATTTTTTAATAGCCAGAATTTGTCCTTATCTTGTTCTATTTAGCATTTTAACTTTGGTTACCTAGCTTTCACTAGTAAAGTAAGCCCCCCACTTTTACTGCTTTGAAGTTTGTTGTTGGAAAAAGTTACGAGTGGGTATCGATTTTTCTTCATGCAAGTTCTAATTGCTTATTTCCTGCACCAGTTGACTTAATTGTTCATTAATGATTTCTTGTTTCTGCTTTGTATTACTGGTCTGTGATTTGTTACTCGGATAAGTTCAAAATAACGTGACTTAAAGACTTGTAAGTCACTCTCAGTTTTGCTATGTCTATAGTTTTTGCAAAAATGATTTTAATATAAATAAATGGATAAAGTGACAAATTATGACTACCTCTCTACATGGAAAAAACCTCTCTTCTCTCTTCTCTTCCCTTCTCCCCTCCTCTCCTTTATCCTACTTTATGCCTGACTACTATTACCATGTCCTCTACCTGGTGCAAGCCTACTGTATCCATATAGTGGGATTATTCTTACAGCACACCCTTACTTATGACACATCCTTACTTCACCTCTATGAGTTAGAAAAATTCTATGATCTAAGTTTTCCAAATATGTAGAGAAAGTCAATATGTAAAATAACCTCCTGCATTCATTGCAAAACCTAACTTTCAAAATTGTTATCCCATAAACAAATAATTTCACTTTCAAAGCACAACAATGGCTAGTAATTCCAGTCACTAGTATTCCCTTCCTTGGAGAGAATTTATTTTTCTGAATGAAAATATTATAGACTGCATGATTCCATTTATATTACATTCTCTAAACGACAAAACTATAGTGATGGAGATTAGATCAGTGGTTTCCAGTGGATAGGACTGGAGAAAAGGTGTGACTATAAAGGGACAGCAGAAGGGAGCAAGTTTTGTGTTGATGGAACTGTTCTGATGCTGATTAAAACATTAGTTACACAAATCTGTACAAGTGCTAAATTCTATGGAAGTGTACATCAAAAATATAAATGTATAATGTACAATACTTTAAATAAATAGTATAGTATAATTTCTTTGTTATATTTACTTTTATTTTAGCCATTTGTTTTTATGACAATAAATAGAAACATGAAGGGAATTTAAAGATTCCTTTAATCTGAAAAATTTAGATTTGAAAAAGAATAAAATTTAGATTTGAAAAAGAATAAAAATTTAAAATAGATGAAATCATAATAGAAAGATTATTGACACAAATATAATTATTGAAAACTTATGAAGTGTCAGAAAACTGCTAGATATTTAATATTAAAATGCTTATGTGTGTGTGTGTGTTCATGTTCAAAGATAGACAATTAAACCTAATAAATCTGTAGCTTTGGCATTTTTCAATTTAAATACAACAAGACTGAGCTGAAGTACGATTATGAGTTTGACAAATTCTTATTTGCTTAAAAGATACAAGCAAGATCTAACTGTTGGCAACACCACTATGACAATCTGAGCCTGACTTTATTTCTAGACACTGCAACTATTCTCTTTGTATGTAATACCTCTCTAGCTATGCTAGCTTATTTCAAAACCTCAAAAGAAAAACTTCATCATGCTAGTACCCTCAAAAATCATTATTATGTTTGATCTTCTTATTCTCTCGAATTTTATTCTTCATATCTCTAACTAAATAAAGTGGACATTCCCTGGACAGTCAATCTACAATATGGCGTTTTTTGAAATATGTATTTTAAAAATTTTTACTTATCTTTTCTTGCTCACTGACATTTGTATTATATAAGTTTCTGGTAGCAAAAACCATACCTATTTTAATTAACATATTATATTAGCTGAAATCTGTGGCCTGACTGCCCTAATTCTGATATCATAGTACTATATCTACCAGGATGAGGAAGCAGAGAATCTTTCAGTCTTCCTTATAGTTCCTTAACTCATGTATCTGGCCACATTCCTGGTGACTGAGGCTTAAGGATAGCTTAGAAACATGCCACTCAACACGCAGACTATAGATGAGCAGTGTCCACATCATTAAGAAATTTGTTAGAAATGCAGAACCTGAGGCCTCAGTTCAGACCTATTAAATAAGAATTTGTATTTCAGTAAGATGGCCAAGTGGATTGTCTGCATAATAAAGTTAGAGAAGATGAATTTATCTTGTAGTTCTATAAATTCAACAACCAAATAATGACTAAAGTCTATGGTTCTACCTGCAAAATTGACTTTATAGCCACCTATTTCCCTCCATTACCAAGTTAAAGTTTTCTCTGAGAAACCATCATTCATGTCCTACTTGATTTAATTCAGTTATATGTAACTGGTGATATCATTTCCACTTATCCTCCCTTCGAACATTTCTCTGTAAAGCAGGCAGAATGATCTTTTCTAAAAAGAAAAAAGCCATGCTATTCTCTGATTAAAATACTTCAAAAAGTTCCACACATTTCTGTTCTAGTCATCTATGTCTGCAAACAAATCATCCAAGGACATGGTATAAAACAAAACCATTTTATTATGGTCAGAGATACTTGGTTCAGGAACTCTAAAAACATAAATATTTCTTATAGACTTTGTGATATCTGGATCATCATTTGGGTTGATTGAAATAGGTACAGGTATTCTCGATGGTTGGAGACAGGAACCATTGGGTCTGTAACACCCATTTTTTGCAATCATTTCTTCATACACTTATCTAGTACCTGAGCTAGGATGATGGAAGGACTAGCCAGTAGGATGGTGTCAAGATACTCTGACTTCTGACATGGTAACTCAAAACTCCAAGAGCAAATGTTCCCTGTCACCAAAGCAGACACGGCACACCTGTTTATGTCCTAGCCATGGAAATCTCAGAGTCATTTTCACTATATGGGTAAAAGGAGTCACAAGTCTGGCCAGATTTAATAAGAGTGGCCATAAATCCTTCTTGTCCATTAAAGGAGTGTCAAAGAATGTCTCATCAAGTTTTAAAACTATCACAGTACACATTCTGGCCAAAAATTATTTATAGTCTTCCCAAATGAAAAGTGCACTTGCTATTCTCAAGACCTCAAATTGTCTCATAAAATTATAGTAGCAAGCTCAGGCTGACAGTCTGGGATCTCATTATCTAAAGCAGGCTGAGGTACAGAAAAGGCTTCTATGGTTCAGATTTTCAAGTACAGTTTATTTCGATCTGCAGATCCATAAACCAAAGACATGAGTTTTTGCCCTCTACATGTCCAATATACAACTATGCGATAGACATTGATGACTATAATAGACACTCTCAGAAATGGGGAAAAGAGGACACACATACCAGGTACCTGTCCATGAGGTCAAATGCCCAAAGAAATTCTTTTTTTTATTTTAAGCTTTTATTTATTTATTTGAGAGAGAAAGAGAGAGAGAGAAAGAGAGAGTGAGCATGAGTGGGGGAGGGACAGACTCCCCACTGAGCATGGAGGGGAGCCCTATGCAGTGCTCAATCCCAGGACCCTGAGATCATGACAGGGGCTGAAGGCAGACACTTAACCGACTGAACCACCCAGGCGGCCCTCCCAAAGAAATTCTTAAATTCAGTCAGGTATACATTGCTTATGTTTTAATTAAAGATCATTAACGTTCTCTGGGAATGACTTTTATTTTCTTATTTCTGTGTCACCCTTCCCTTTCTACAAGAAATAGCTTATGTTTGCAACATTTGTAGAGACAAAATCACTGAAGTTTTAGATGACTATAAAATTACCACAAACTCCAAACTTTTAAGCCACAAATATTGCACTCATTTCATTTAAAGAAAAAGTTTTCTGGCCATCTGAGAGACCCTGACCATATGAGTACTGCATACTTCCTGAATATATGAGTACCGAATACCTCCTGAATATATGAGTACCGCATACCTCCTGAATATATGAGTACCG
This sequence comes from Neomonachus schauinslandi, assembly GCF_002201575.2. Lineage (NCBI taxonomy): Eukaryota > Metazoa > Chordata > Mammalia > Carnivora > Phocidae > Neomonachus > Neomonachus schauinslandi. Next base: position 17,144,100 of record NC_058408.1, on the reverse strand, counting down.
CATAAGTGCTGTACTTCCATTACTAACGATGTCATCATTAAATGGAATCCAGCATTCCATTTAATGAAGTGTATACACTTGCTTACTGCCAAAAGAAGTATGAAACCTTTTTTAATTTTACAAAATGTATTTTTTTTTAGTCCAAGCTGATAAAATTCTTATAAAAATGGTGTGGGTTTCTTATGTATCAGTTAGATTCCATTAGACACTAGTCACTCATACAAATCTTTTGAGATAGTCCCTTCTCTATCTTGATCTCCCTTGAAGCTTCTGTGGGACACAATCCTGAAGATTTGTAGAAGCTCTCTTGTTTAGCAGAGCTGATTTACAAAGCACGACAAGATTTATAGAAAACTTTTTGTTTGTTTGAAAATACTTTTGACACATCACCTTAAATCTTTACAAGGTCTTACAAAGAGTTTTACACACATATTTTGTATTCATCTTTACCCTGAGAACATATATTCCTGACAATAGCCTAGATATGTTATTTACCTATGGCCAAGAAATTGCTATGATCTACTAGTAGTATTCCTTGAATAACCTAAAATGGAATTTCTGATACAAATATATCATGGATAAAATTGTCTACACAGAAAACATAATATGTAAACTTTTGCATGATATCAAAAGCTATTTGAATAAAACCTAGGCTTTATAGAATATGATATAAAATGTATACATAAACAACATACAATACATGTGCACATAGAATTTAAAAGGTAATAAATTTTAGAAACCACATGAGGGCTTATGATAACTTGGGAAAGGGAGTCACTGCATGTATAATTTGGAGATTAAGGCTGATGGAATGATGTGAAATAATCTGAGCAAAATTTCCTATATTAACACTATGCCAAAAATTCCCTATTTACAGTTTCAATAATTGACTGATTCTTTCAATTATTCAGGACACAAACTGGGCCCAAACTTTTCATATTCTGGCTTCTCCATTTCAGTGTTCTTAAATGAATGACTTTATCCATCTGGTCTTCTGTTACCCACATCAACCCCTCAAACCTCATCCTAATGTTACTGAAATAATCTGGCTCTGTATTCACTTTATTTTAAGCCATATTATTTTTAGAGTTTTAATACAAAATTAGAAAATTGTTTCTTTGCCATATTTTATGTGATATATTTCTGTGTTTATAATGACTTGGTATAATTATACAACATGAAAAGCAGTAGGAAAAAGAATCATAATGACAAATATTTTAATGCTAATCTTGATATTGGGATCTGCAATGAATTTGTATGCATTTAATTTATCTTATTGTTTCAAGATTGAATAATAAATAAGCATGTAAGTAAATCTAATACATCATTTGTAAACAAAATCAAACAAAACAATACTTAATACTGTTGCTATTGACAAGAATGGGACTTCTTTCTGTGTCTCATCATATTATAGACATTGAAAAATCTCCACTCAGTAGGGTAAGTGTAGTACACATAGTGAGCTAATTTTGACCAACTTGGTACTGTTAGGATTCTTATATCCACTATGCAAAAAGTCTAGTCAGTTTTGTTTCACTTATACTGGACACATTAGAGGTTTACATTTTGAGAAAGCAAATCAATAATGAATTGAAGAAACACTCTAGCTAAACCATAACAGGAGGGCTCCCTCATAAAATGCACCATCTTCCTCCAGTAGGTTTCATTTCCATTTTTTCTAACCATACCGAAATTTCTACCAGAATGGAAACCCATTCTTAAGCCCTGAAATGAATGGGCATGCATTTTCTTCTCCTAGAGCTCTAATTTGGCTATTGACAATGTTCCAACCTGGAAGTCTCATAAAATAATGTTATTATACATTCATTCATAAGAACTAGTTTTGCAAAAGATCTCACTATGTCAGTGTCCCTAAAGGTGGATATTGGAACAGATAATCATAAGTTCACAGTATTTACTTGGCCCTTTTATTTAGACTATCATACATATTCTTCTTAGCTACTTTACTCCCATCTTTCCCAGCTTTGTCTTTCTAGCATGTCTTCTGGACTACACTCTTCAGCAAAATACTATAAACTCAAGAATTATGAATAGGTTTATCATATAACTCGTTATTCAAACTAAGATGCTTTTGGAAGTTAAAGGAAGCCTTCTTAAGTACTGTGTCAGTACAACCAGTTCAAACTTGGATTTAACCAGGCAAAGCAGACGGTATAAATGCTTAAAACATGTAACATTTTATGTCTATAGCATTACAACTCATCTTACTATAAACTTTTCAGACATTCAGATCTACTTGCCCAGAAGTTTCAAATCTCAGAGAATAAAAATTTGCAGAATTTTGTGTTTCTCTCTTTTCCCAACATATATACATTGCCAAAGTCAACTTCCTGTTTCCAGTCAGTTATTGACATATTTGATGGACAACTTATTAAGAAATGCAATGGTAACAGGGGAAGTGGGAATGGTTAATAACATGTTTGCTTAGAACTTTCTCCCTTTATTGTAAAACATATTGACTACAATATGTTTTATTTACAATAAAAAATGAACTGGATTTTACATTCTTTATTATATATAATTCTAAAATATTAAAATTTGTTTTTTAGTGAACTACATAGGATACAAAACTAGTTTACTTGGATAGAAAACAGGGGGTAGGAAAAAAGAATTTCTGTGGACTACCAGAGTTCTAATAATGCATTATTTTCCTTATGCTGTGTCTACTTGTAGATGTAAGGCTTATGTATTTCATTATTTTGTTAGCAAAATTATCCTATTATGAAAATGTTGAGATATTTAAATTAAGGATGATGAAATAAGAGAGATGATGATTAAACTATTAAATGTCTTCATTGGATTTCTTAAAAGGAAGTGTAGGGTATTAAGATCTCAAGTGCTGTGGTCAGAGATAATCAGTGTTATTTCCATGAAATATTAACAAAGTAATGTCCTCATCAGATTTTTACTCCATGTTTTTTTTTTCAGGTATTTTCAAAGACAGATGCATTTTTTAAATTAAAAAAAGTTAATTGAATTTAATTGAGATTAGATCGTTAAGTGAATGGAATGGAGATACAGGTGGAGGATGAACAAAAAGGAGAATGGAAAATGCCATTATGGTCTATCTGTGTTTTATAAGTAAGCATTTACAGCTCCAAAGGAACAAGGAAAAGGTAACTAACAATTGTGGGATGACTTTGGCATCTGTATTTTCTTAAAAACATATTCCTATTCAGAATAAAAAAATTGAAATAATCTAAATATTTTCCAAGCTTTGCTAAAATTAAGAAATGATCACATTATAATTTCAGTTAAAATTTAACAATAATTAAAGTTTTATTTACCTTCAAGCAAAGACAACAATCAGAAATCCTTAGAATTGGTGAGTTTGGTGATTCTCAGGCAATGGGATTCTAAGCAATGTGATTGATCCTAGTCAGGATATCATTCAAGAAATATGATATTCTGTCTTTTTACACAACCCATATGCTTTCCAAAATGTTTAATGTCATACAAATATAACTAAAACATTTTTAATATTATGCTTTAAACACTTTCATGTAACTATGCAGTACTGAATTTATAATGATAGGAAATGCCAAATGAACATACTGAGTATCACAAAACTCAATCATTGCAATGAATAAATTTTAAAACTGAAATCAACAAAAGAGAGTACTGGCAAAGATAAACTAAATAAAGATATTGTATTTGTAGAAGCTGATATGAAATGCCAGCTCTCTCTGCATCTGAATTTCATTAGGTTTGTGAACATTAACATATGAGGGGAAGGGGGTGTGGGGATGGGTTAGCCTGGTGATGGGTATTAAAGAGGGCACATTCTGCATGGAGCACTGGGTGTTATATGCAAACAATGAATCGTGGAACACTACATCAAAAACTAATGATGTAATGTATGGTGATTAACATAACATAATAAAATTTAAAAACTCAGAAAAAAAATAAAGACACTACCTATTTAAATATAGCTAGTCAAGTTATTATTACTCTGCAGTTATTATTACTCTGTAAAGTTATAATTGTGTGCTTATAAATTTTCATATTCAGAAATATAAATTTAAGAAAGAACGTGCACATAAATATATTGCTTTTGAAAAATAGGAAAAGAAACCAACCAAGTTAACATACAGTTACCTATGAGGACGGAAGGAAACAGGATGAAGAGGACAAGAATAGAAACTAGACTTCTCTGCATGTACCACATTTTGTAGATTTAATTTCACAAGCAGGCAAATGTTTTACATAATAATTGTTCAATATAAAAGTTTAAAAAGTGATTTGCAAAAATCAAAAGTAAATGAAAGGAATGAACTCAGTTTTTGAGCTGTATTCTATAGCCCATTCTATGCAATGAAGAATTATAAAAATGGACTTTATTTTTTTTCTTTAATAAGTTCAAGTTTTAATTTAAATTTTAGTTAAGATATAGTGTAATATTAGTTTCAGGGGTAGAATTTAGTGATTCACCACTTACATATAACACCCAGTGCTCATCACAACAAGCGCCCTCCTTAATACCTATCACCCATTTAGCCATCCTCCTGCCCACCTCCCCTTCAGTAACCCTCAGTTTGTTCTCTATAGTTAAGGGTCTCTTATGGTTTGCCTCCCTCTCTTTTCCCCCCTTTCCCATATGTTCACCCACATTGTTTCTTAAATGCAATGACATGGATGGAGCTAGAATGTATCATGCTAAGTGAAATAAGTCAGTCAGAGAAAGACAGATACCATATGATTTCATTCATATGTGAAATTCAAGAAATAAAATTTGACTTTAGATCCAATAATTTGATTGTACTTCTCTAGTCATGTATTTCTATAAGGCCCAAAAGAACCTGAATAAAAACTTGAAACTATTATAAGTAGTGTTATTAATAATGTTTTCTTCTGAAAATACTAAAATAAATAAATGTATATATCAACAGGATGAAACAAATAATTCATCATGACAATACCATTAAGAACTAAGATTTTTACCTTAAGGTAAAATAGATGCAATTATAAAGTAAACAATTTAAGTAAAAAACAAACAAAAATCCTGAATTCTTATTTGAATTTCAAATGTTTTTTTCTGCTCACCAGAAAACATAGTAACACACACACATACACACACACTTTCTGGTTCTACCCATTAAAAATATGGAGAAATAACAGAACAATAGAATGAACAGCTAATATTGTGGTCTCTAAATATAATTTACACTAAAAGCATTTTTTGATGTAATGACTAATTTCAGAACTGAGGCAGAAAAAATGCAAAATGAGACTAGGGCATATTGTCATACTAAAGTAAAAGAAAGCTATCAAAGAGTGTTATTATTACGGAGGAAAACAGGTTCAGAGTTACAGATAGTTATTAAAGTTAAGTAAGAGCTAATGTAGGCCAACTTAAAGAAGTTTTCACAGGTCAAAAGTGGACAATTTGAGCACCAATAAGAAATATATCTGACATAGATTTAAAAAATATCAAATATGTTCTTAAGCATATCAAACATAAAAACTGAAGATTAGAACTGAAAATTTAAACAAGCAAATCTTTATGATTTGCATTGAAGAATGCTAAAAAATAAAGCTACTATTTTATAAACTTTTCAGTATATTTAAAAAATAATCAAGTATTTAACATGCATTTCATATGTAAACTGTATTCTGTGAGTTACATATTTGATGACATGAAATTCCTCATTCTGGAAAGTATTCCAGCTAATAAATGAGGAAAAAATCATGGGATAATATAAGTACCATTTGCAACACCAAATATAATGGATCTAGGCAATGTTTATCACTAACTGCTAACATAAAAAACAAACAAACAAAACAAGACTTTCACCAAACAACAAGAAACATACATTATCACATAGGAAGTGGTCATGTTGAAAAACTGAAACAGAATCTGGTTCATTTTCTAAATCTATCTACTTGTTTATAGGAAAAACAAGGAAGAGTGGAATATGTTGGATAACATCTTGGGGATGCATTCAGTGAATTCAAGAATATGGATGAATCTACTTGGCATTAATTATGTTCCATCCACATTTCTTTGGAAAAAGAAAAGTCACATGGCCAAATGCAATGATATCACACAGGCAACTATATTTATGTTCTGGGAATAATAAATGATTATAAACAAATAATATTTTCTACCACAGGGCCTTTTCATTTCTGGTCATTGAACAATCTTGACAAGAATTCATTTAGATTTATTTCAAAAAAGCAAATCAAATCTACACATCTATAAAATATCAAATTTCATGGTAGCTATGGAACCAACGAAAATATTATTTCAAAATACTCCAATGGTTCTCAAAATGAGTGATCATAAAAATCACCTAGAAGCTGAGATATGATTCTCCGGTGATAGACTATTTCACAAGTTAAGAATATTGTGCAGATGGCATTGAGAATCCTAACTTCTTTTTAGAAGAGTAAATGAAAATTTATAAATGGGCAAATTTCTCTGAGCTGAGGACTATCTTAAATGAATATATAAGAGCATAAGGAACTTGGTAAAATTTAACAAAATGTTAGACCTTTAGCCTAAAGTTCCATGAACTTTCTGAGTATAAGAGTCTGAGTATAAAAATATCTTAAGTATTTAGACAAAATAAAGTTGTTAAAAAGTATGGAAATCAGAAGAATATGGATTTAACTGCAACATTGAAAGATGGAAGACAACGGAAAAATTCAAGGATCCTATATCTAGGGAAAATAGTGTTTAAATGCCAGCACGATGTGAAGATATTTCGGAGATGCAAGAACTCTGAAAGGATATCATCCTAAGCAAATGCTCAAGAAATCACTGTAAATAAGTGAAAATGAAAACAGGAAAAAAGCTTTGCAGAACTGTGATACAAGGAACTGGTCTGGATCTAAGTGAAGGAAGTAGATACAAGCAGAAATTAATACCTTGAGTTGCAAAGATTATCTTGTCTTTTCCCAAATTTTCTGTAGTTTCAGTTATAGAATACAAAACCATTTACAGATATAGGAGTAAATAGTTTGTTTTTATAGGAGATGCTTTAATATTGAAAACTTTACCCAAAGTAATTTGAAATGCTAGCAAATATGAAATTTCTGTCATATCTCAGATATGTGTTTAGATTAACTCTTTCTACTCTTGTCATTAAATTATAAATTGTCATTGGCAAGTGAATCATTTTTTCCTAATGGGTGGTGTTTCCGCAGGTTTCTATTTTATGCTAAAGGAGAAAGCTATTGTAGGCAAATCCATCTTTTAATGTGTATCATAACTCAAATAATTATTACTAGTTTGGCCATTAATATAATATATAATTACTTAGATAAAAATTATGCACCTAGGTGCAGATGAAGACAGAAAGTACTGAATAAATTGTAAAAAGAAAGGCTATCACAAGATGAAGTTCTTCAACATATTTATTAAGAAATTTTTAGAAAAGGAAAATAATCTTGGGGCGCCTGGGTGGCTCAGTTGGTTAAGCAACTGCCTTCGGCTCAGGTCATGATCCTGGAGTCCCGGGATCGAGTCCCGCATCGGGCCCCCTGCTAGGCGAGGAGCCTGCTTCTCCCTCTGACCCTCCCCCCTCTCATGTACTCTCTCTCATTCTCGCTCTCTCAAATAAGTAAATAAAATCTTTAAAAAAAAAAAAGAAAAGGAAAATAATCTCTTAAAATTCTCTTGGGGAAAAAAAAGCATAATGAAGGAGTATATTTGAACTATATATCCTTTAACATGCTGTTTGAAAGAAAGCCAAAAGCAAGTATAGACTTTTCCACAATTATGGTCCTTTATTTCATAACATGAAAATGCTAATTTTAAATTAAGATACAAAAATAATCAGAGTCTGAATGATATTATGTAATATTTTATATCTTGTAGTATCTTTTATGTTTGCTTTTTATTCAATTTGGCACATGACAAATACTATTTAGTTTCAATAGGAAGGAGAAATAAGAGACACGAGGCAATAAGAATCGGTGATTAAATCCAAATCTTAAAGGTATTAATCTTAAATTATAAATTAAAATATGATTAAAATATTATTGCCAATATATTATAAAATGCAGAAATATATGATGAGTAAGTAATGGGTAAGTACCCCATTCCTATCTTTGAGAATTACCAGCAGATTTTTGTGAGGAATTATCACCCTACACTGACAGGTGCAGAAGACCGATGAGTGTCAGAAAAAGAATTCAAATCAGCAAAAATGAAACTCTGCAATGTACCATAGATTCAAGGAAGACATTTCTTTCTATTTATATATCCAAACTGACTTTCTCAAACTCCTCCATTCTGCCACTCTCATAAGCCCCATTTCTAAGATTTACTTCTTTATATATCTCAAGCTAAAATGACAAAAGTACTCACAGAGTGATTTTTCGTAACACTACCACTAGAAAAGAGTATTAGATACTAATCTCAAATGTGTGTAAAATTTCATGAAGAGATATGTAAAATTTTTAGAAACACACATCTGTTGCCTTTATAGCATGAAATACATGCTTTTTCCCCTAAAATATCACATTACAGCTGATACTATTTTATATCTATATCATAGCATGAACATGAGTTCTGACACCAAGGGCAAGAGTTTTCAGTAAATTTTTCTATATGCCCTAGAAGTTGTAATTTTGAAAATATTATGGAATAAAAGTATTTCTGTTAAAAAGTAAATGGATGAAAAGAATACTTGTTATGTAGTCTTAGAACTATTTATTTTAACTCATCTTGATTATTGATAATTTATCATATTTTATTTTTTATACCTCCTGACCTACCTACAATTTTTTTTTTAGATTTTATTTATTTATTTGGCAGAGAGAGAGGGAGAGAGAGAGACACAAGCAGGGGGATTGGCAAGCAGAGGGAGAAGCAGGCTCCCCACTGAGCAAGGACCCCCCCGCCCCCCGCCACCAATGTGGGACTCGAGCCTAGGACTCTGGGATCATGACCTGAGCTGAAGGCAGACATTAACCAACTGAGCCACCCAGGTGCCCTGTGACTTAGCTACAATCCTAAATAGAGAAGCTGTCATAGAACCTAACTTTAATTCAGTCAAATAACTAAAGTTAAGCATATGAGAAATATAAAAATATAAGACTTTATAAAAAATGTCTAATGTGTAACAGATATATTTTTTTCAAAGAGACCTTAACTAAATTCTAATATGGTGGTTTATTTTTACTGTGATAATTTATTTTTAAAGATTTTTTAAAGAAGTTTATTTTTCCACAGTAGTTTTAGGTGCACAGCAAAACTGAGAAGGTATAGAGATATCCCATAAATCCCCTACCCCCCACTCCTGCATAGCCTCTTCCATTAACAGCATCCACATCCAGAATGGTACATTTGTTACAGATGATTAACCTATATTGACACATCATAATCACCCAAAATCCACAGTTTACTTTAGGGTTCATTCTTGGTGTTATACATTCTATGGGTTTGGCCAAATGTATAATGATATGTATCTACCATTACAGTACCAAACAGAATTTTCACTGCCCTAAAAATTCTCTGTGTTCTGTCTACTGATTGCCCACCCCACTTCAACTCCTGGCAAACAATGACTTTTTTACTATTGTCTTTTTCAGAATCTCATATAGTTGGAATCATATGATATGCAGGAAGCATTTTCAAGTTGACTTCTTTCACTTGGTAATATGAATTTAAGGTTCATCCATGTCTTTCTGTGGTATGATAGTTTAAGTCTCTTTAGTGCTGAATAATATTCTATTTTCTGGATGTACCACAGTTTATTTATCCATGTACCTCTGGAGGAGGTACAAGGAGAGCCTCACAGTGCTGCGCGGGGCACCTTTCTGCCCCAGAAAAGCAACCGCAGGGCATGTACTCGGTGGCTGGAGTCTATTATGGCACCCCCCGAAAAACTGTGACCAGGTAATCTGCCCTCTGCAGGTTATCTCTGTCCCCTGCTGCTGAATGGATGCTCAATGGCTCCCGGTGGGCTTTTTATCCTTGGAGAGGCAAAATACCCTCTTCCAAATGTACTCCAGGAAGGGGAGTGATCTCTCCCAGTGCAACCCAGAGGATCCCCTCGGCATGTTGTGGAAACCCTACATGCTGATCTGTCCCCCATCTTTCCCTCTCTACCCGACTTTGCTCCGCAAAAAGGTTTCCCTTCCCTTCGTAGCACCTGGGCTTTTCTCTCCCCCAATTCATGGCTGTGAACCTTGCATCTGCCACATTCTCTCCCCCCAGTTGTGCAAACTGTTTTCCTAATCCTCAAATCGATTTCCTAGTTGTTCAAAATGATCTGATGTTGATCTAGCTGTGTTCCGGGAGAGGAAGCAAGCTCAGAGTCCCCCTACTAGTAACTCAGCTCTGTTAACTCCTCCCCCCTGCCAGAAAGCATTTTAAAAGTGTGTAGATTTAGTTTACTTAGTGAATTAGAAGAGGAAGGATTTATGGAAAAAAAAGCAAAAAGGACACTATATCACTTTTATCATGAATATTAATACTTTACAGGAAATAGTCCGTATTCATCAGTGATACATGTCATGAGAGTTATTTTTTAACTCTACAATATTTTATCCTAAAATATTTGTTAAAACCTCATAAACTTTTCCTAACAATATGTCCATTAGTTTCATTCAGAAATATATCAAACATTTCCAGGAGCAAATTCTTGGCCAGCTAGCCTCTCAGAATATTAGAAAATAAGTTCCTATTTCTTTTTTTTTTTAAAAGATTTTATTTATTTATTTGAGAGAGAGAGAATGAGAGACAGAGAGCACGAGAGGGAAGGGGATCAGAGGGAGAAGCAGACCCCCCACTGAGCGGGGAGCCCGATGTGGGACTCGATCCCGGGACTCCAGGATCATGACCTGAGCTGAAGGCAGTTGCTTAACCAACTGAGCCACCCAGGCGCCCTAAGTTCCTATTTCTTATTTTTAAAAAAATGGCATGGTAAGTTTGGGAAAAATGAACATGACCTTATTGAAATTATTACTGTAGTTTAATTAACAGTATTATTTTGCAGCTATAGAAATTCTATGGAATATCAGTAATCCTGTTGATTATTTAAAATCTTGTTATTAGTGATCCATATTTTATTTAATCACTGTGATATAGAAATCATCTTATTCCTTTCTTTTTTGTTCAAAGGGAACATATAGTTCACATTCTACTTTTTTAGCCAGGAAATGAACTTCAATTTAAATTTCCTGTTCTTTTTGCTACTTATCTCTTATTCCTACCACCTCAATTCCCTAAAGAGGAAGTTTTGTTTTTTTTCTCTGTTGTAATTACAAAGTATATGGATTTTTACCTCTTAATGGAGTTCATAATTTATGACATTTATTATATTTTGTTTAGGTTTTCATGAGAAGCATATGACAATGTAACAATGAGTCACTGAAATCTACTAGTTTAAATGGTTTGTGTGTGATAGAATAAGCACAGAACATATGTAATGGTTGAATTCTCCAAAATTTTATTAACACATTAAACTGTTAATGAAACAGTATACAAGGAAAAATTATTCTGGGTTTGTTGTTTCTACTTCAGGGGGTATTTATGATATTCCCTGTAGGCTTGGAGGAAAAAAAAACCACAATTGTAATGAGAAGTAAAATTGGAAACATAAACTAGTCATGTGATAAAGAACTGTTTTATTTGTTGACTTTCCAGATAAATCAGAGGTCTATGGCAACAAATCCCAAGAGCAAGATGAGTGCAATATAGTGCTATTTCTTTTGTTAAAACAGTAGTCTTGGCTTGTTAATAATGGAGAGAATGGTATCTTGCAAGCTGACCAGTCAAGCATTGAAGAAAAATGACTCAATACATTTAAAAAATCTGTGCAGTTTCTCTCCAATTATTTTTTAATGTGTCTTTTGACAAATTGTCAGGAGAGAAAGTTAGCAGACTTTACTTTTATGACCATTACATTTTGCATCCTGTCAAGTGATGAGTAGTATGGCTCTGAATAGGATGAGTGCAGTGAAGAAAATGTTCTGCCAGGGAGAATTTATGATGACAGGGCGTGTATTTTTCTGACAGAAAGCAAATGTGAAAGGTGGTATGAATCAGAATTAAAATGTCTTCACAGTGCATATGAGCAATATGAACTACTGTTGGAAATAGGATTTGAACAGAAAGAAAACACAATAATTATAATATTTAGAAGCATAAATGTCTAAAGCCTGTTGATTTTCAGAACAGTTTAATTTACCTTTTGTAGAGAAATCTTTATACTTAATCATAAAATATTTTCATATAAACATATATATATACACACACACACGTACACACACATACAGAAAAACACACACATACATTTAGGTACTGATTTCAGAATATAATTAACTATGATAGCAATTATTGTATCTTGGCTGACAGAAGAAAGACATTACATTTCTAGAAAACCTATTTACAAAAGTTTACATGAGTTTTGCCCATATATGTTGGATTGCATTGACTATTATTTGAAAAGATAAATAAAATAGTCATATAAAAAGTGACAGGAACACGATCATAAATACAAGAAATAGAGTTTGACCACTTTTCATATCAAATCTATTAGATACTGATGGCATGGTTTTTGTTTGCTTCTTTGCAGCTCAACTTTTCAATTTGCCTCTTCCTTTCTTATTTCTTATTTATCAAATGCTCCAGGCCTAACTGAAGTGATAACTTCATATTCATTATTTAAAACGCCAATAGGGGTGCCTGGGTGGCTCAGTCGTTAAGCGTCTGCCTTCGGCTCAGGTCATGATCCCAGGGTCCTGGGATCGAGCCCCACATCGGGCTCCCTGCTCCGCGGGAAGCCTGCTTCTCCCTCTCCCACTCCCGCTGCTTGTGTTCCTGCTCTCGCTATCTCTGTCTCTGTCAAATAAATAAATAAATAAATATTAAAAAAAAAATAAAACGCCAACATATCATAATAAAATAAATAAATAAATAAGACAAAACTATTTTACAAAAAATATTAAAGTACTTTCTCATCAAAATATATCCTTTCTGAAGATGTCATAGTGATTTTTAATGCCTATAATAGTACCCAAATTCTTGCAGGACTTAGGTATTTCTATGAAATGCTTCAATTCTGACTATATTTTATCCATCTCATTATTTTATTATGCCTTCCTTTTAAATAACTATTACAATCATAACAACTTGATTATATTGCCATATAAAATATAACTATGTAATATACTATAGATTGTGTGCGAACTTTTGAAAATGTAGAAAAATGTGGGCACCTGGGTGGCTCAGTTGGTTGGGCGGCTGCCTTCGGCTCAGGTCATGATCCTGGAGTCCCTGGATCGAGTCCCGCATCGGGCTCCCTGCTCGGCGGGGAGCCTGCTTCTCCCTCTGACCCTCCCCCCTCTCATGTGCTCTCTCTCTCTCATTCTCTCTGTCTCAAATAAATAAATAAAATCTTAAAAAAAAAAAAAGAAAATGTAGAAAAATGTATGTGCTCAGATATTTTTACCATATTATTTATAAGAGAAAAATAAATTAAAGGACATATATTAAATAATTGTTGCATAGTTATGCATGTGATGTGGGTAGAAACCAAAAAAAAAAAAAAAACCTCTGAGAAACATATAAGCAAAAAACAAATTATTTTAAAATATTGATTATATCATGGAATAAAAGATCTATACATATAAATTTCTAATATATATATACATATATATATATTAGAAACATCAAGAACCAGTGAAAATGAGATATCAAAGTATCGATGACTAATGGAAGTCTGCTCTTTAACTACCTTTGGGAAGAAAGCAGCCAGCTCAATTCTAGGCATTTTTTTTCCTTCTTTACTTAAATGTGTTTCATATTCCAAAGAGAGAACATCTAAATGTCTCAGTTAATTCACAAGCCTGAGGACAGTGGGAGAGGAGGAAGTGGACTGTCACTTGGATGGACACTTCCATCCAGACTGTAACAAACAGGTTAGTGCACAAAAGCAAATGTGGGATACTCCTAAAGAAGAAAAGGTTTCTGGGTAGGCAAAAGTAAAAATATGAAGCACATATCAAAATATAAATAATACAATAATAAATTATACAATGGTAATTTAAGATAGCCTGCTATGTGGAATGAGCTAAAGCTGCAAGGTGATAACACCAGGATTTCTGAAAAACCATGGGAGCTACACAGATTTCCACATCAAATAACTACATGCATAGTACATTGTCATTTTTCACAATTTGGAGAATTCTCTTTAACTGGAAAAGTTCAAACTGGTAGATGGTCATAGAGAACCATTTATAATAGCTAATATTTTAAAAATTCTAAATACATATGCAGTACAACACTATATCATTTTATAGGCATTTTCTCATGTAGTCTTCACAGAAATTCTATGAGATAGGGTTATTACTCTGCCCATTTTGCAAATGATGATCTTAAATTCAAAGCAGTTAATTTTCTTTTGATTATGTAGCTAGGAATTAATGGGATTTGAAATCCTGTTCAATCTGAATCAAATGACTTGACCTAATTCCTATTTTGCACAAATGAGAAAATGAAGTCCCTTTTTCAAAAAAGTTTAACATAAAGATACAACTCTCTGGCTCCCTGATCAGGAATGCAATTTCACAATTTCACTAATCATTTTCTATTATTATAACCCACAGTGACTTCCAGGGCCCCTAAAGAAGAAAGTTCAAATATTTTAAAAGTACAAATATAGTTGGGCGCCTGGGTGGCTCAGTCGGTTAAGCATCTGCCTTCGGCTCAGGTCAGGATCCCAGGGTCCTGGGATCGAGCCTGCATCAGGCTCCCTGCTCAGCGGGAAGCCTGCTTCTCCCTCTCCCATTCCCCCTGCTTGTGTTCCCTCTCTCGCTGTCTTTCTCTCTGTCAAATAAATAAATAAATAAAATCTTTTATAATAAAAAAATAAGAGTACAAACAGTTTCTAAAAATAAATATTATCCTTGAATTCAAATAAAAAAAAAAATAGTAGGTAAGTAGAAGAGGATCCTACCCAAGCAACCTGTTTTAGTTTTTTTTTTGTTTCTATGACTTTGAGCCCATAATCTTGAATGAACTTAGTACAGTTACAGACAGTACTAGTGACCCAAGATCATTAATTTATTATACCCTTAGCAGCTGAACTTTAGAGAACTAAAGCTGCTTGCTTATAAGACAGAACTAATATGGGTTCAAAATAATGTTTTATTTTAAAATAAAAACTAATGTTTTTCTACTGCATCCATAAAATCCAAATAATTTTTTTCCAGTTCCAGTATTATAACATCCTATTACAGCTTTTAATATAGTCAATATTTTAAGAATAAAGCACTTTTGTACATAGGACATTGAAAAAGAGAACTGAAATAGGTCATAAGTCAATGTGATATACTGAGCAATGTAAGGATTTTGAAAATGGGTAGATAACTTTTTGTCCTGATAGGAACTCTTATAAATCCCATGCTCTGAGAAAGTTAATTTGACTTTCAGTTTCTGGGTATCCTCATCTCTAATATTGAAATGAATATGAATACCTCAACATGTGTTATTTAGATTGAATGATATAATAATGACAAAGCATAGTGGATATTACATAAACATGTTCAATATACATTAGTCATTAGTTTTATCATTGTAATTATTATCATACAAACAGAATAGAGTTGTCAGAATAAATTCTGGGTATTACTCTCATACTTGGCCATGTCAGATATTCTAACAAAATGTGAGGCCTACCCATTTTTTTAGGAAAGTGGAATTCCAGGGTGCCTGGGTGGCTCAGTCGGTTAAGTGGCTGCCTTCGGCTCAGGTCATTATCCCAGAGTCCTGGGATCGAGCCCCACATCTGGCTACCTGCTCAGAGGGAAGCCTGCTTCTCCCTCTTCCACTCCCCCTGCTTGTGTTCTTTCTCTAGTTCTCTCTCTCTCTGTCAGTTAAATAAATAAAATATTTATCAGAAAAAAAGTGGAATTCCAACATATTTTATTACTATAATTTTCCATTTTGTTGATTTAGTATATGATAGAATAGTAATGCTCATTAATCTGAGATTATGTCAAAACTTTTATATTAAGGTACTTTTATTCCTTTTTATCCATCAGTTTTATTTTAGAAAATGTTTCAGAATTTCTTAAAATGGTAAAATATATGTATTTATCTATCTATTTCTCTATCTATCTAAATATATATAGTCAAAGCTTCATGTAGTTTGAAAGTAAACAAGGGGTTTATTCTTCATTTTAAAAAAAAATTAATTCAGTCATATTTAAATTAATAGTGCATAGCTAGTTACAAAAAAAAGCCTTAGAAATTTCTGAGAGTATATGTACATTAAATACATTAATATATTACACAAATTTTTCAGTTAAGAATTAATACTTCTTTAGACACAAAAGAATATTGGATAAATTAATTTTCAAATAATCTAAATATAATAAACGAGAGAGACATACATCTCAAACATAAAAAGAAACATATTTATTGAGTTATTGAATTCACCAAAGATAATAAAAAACATTTTTCTCAGTATGATCTCTGGTTTTTGCAAGAAAACAAACTATTTTTTTGTCACAGTTGTATTGGTATAAAACATACATCCAATAGCAGATCACCTCAGGATGGAAATCCCCGACCTTGCTATCAAAGAGAAAAAATTATTTTCCAGAGTTCATATTACCTTAAAAACAGAGCCAATTTCACGGCCACGTGACCTGGGCAGTTCCATAGGACCCTGTTGTCAGAAGGACCTCATGCTTGGCCTAATGCTTTGTTGTTAAAGTCTTGAAATGACAAATGACATGTCTCATTTCAGTTTTGTGGAAAGCAGAGCAAAATCAATTTTAAAACAGCAAATTACGAAACACATCCTTTGGAAAAGAGCCATTGGTAAAATCATATATATATATATTGGCTGAAGAAAGAACTAGAGAAAGAACACAAGCAGGGGGAGTGGGAGAGGGAGAAGCAGGCTTCCCTCTGAGCAGGGAGCCAGATGTGGGGCTCGATCCCAGGACTCTGGGATCATGACCTGAGCCGAAGGCAGCCATATATATATATATATATATATATATATATGTAAAAAAATATGTATATATATACACATACATATTTGATACTTTGGCACACTTCCCAAAGCCATATGATTATAAAGTTTATAGAAAAGATTTTTATAGAAATCTAACATCAAAATATGTATCTGATTTTGCCTGCTTAGAAGGGAAAACAGAAGTGCTTTTATGACCTAAGGGAACATATGTGAAACAGGAAAAATTAGCTATTGATATTTCAGATTAAGAACTAAATTATTTATGATACTGTTCTACTCTCATAAGAATTAGGATATACAAATATCTATTTCTTTGTTTAAAAAATCATTTATTTATACATGCTTTGGAAAGAGTGATATTGATGATATTTTGTAGCTGTAAAGTAATAGGCACAAAAGTTATAAGCTATCTGAGGGCATGTCAAAAGGAAAAAGGATTAGAGCAAGCAAAATATAAATCTACATTTGCATGTTTTTAAGCTATAGTGATTAATTTATTAAGATTTCTCATTTATCCCCTTTATAGACACAAATACAAGTTTTCTGTAATAGTCCCAAGCTATCATTTCCAGATTGTTCTATTTCCTGTATTCAGGCAGATTAAATCTTTTGAAAGTACTCGTTCTGCCAGAGGGGCTTATTAACTGTTTTCACCCACTCTGAAAATGGTTGTCTTGATAGACTCAGTCAGATATAAGTTAGCCAATGTAGGTAAGTACATAAAAATAACTAGAATAGTTCATAAACTCATGATGCTGGCCATGATGAAAGGACTTATTGAGAAACACTGAAACCACGTTTTAGTATTAAAAACTATATTTTACCATAAAACTCTCTTAACCATGAATATACTAATAATAAAAGTATTTTAAATATTTATTATGTGCCAGATATATTTTTAGTGCTTCATTCTGGTTGGCTCATGTTTTAAAGATAATTTTTTTTAAAGTAATCTCTACACCCAACATAGGGCTCAAACTCACAACCCCAAGATCAAGAGTCACACACTCTACTGACTGAGCCAGCCCGGTGCCCCCTGGTTAGCTCATTTAATTATTTTATATATGCAATAAAATCTTAGGCAGTTATAACAATGCCCTACTTCTGTAACCAGTTTTCAATATCTCTTTTATAGGAACTTACTGAGAAAGTTTCGCTAGTATCTTAAGAAAATATAACTAGCTTTAAAAGAAAGATTTTAGGGCGCCTGGATGGCTCAGTTGGTTAAGCGACTGCCTTCGGCTCAGGTCATGATCCTGGAGTCCCTGGATTGAGTCCCGCATCGGGCTTCCTGCTCGGCAGGGAGTCTGCTTCTCCCTCTGACCCTCCCCTCTCTCATGTGCTCTCTCTCAAATAAATAAATAAAATCTTTAAAAAAAAAAAAAGAAAGATTTTATTTATTTGAGAGAGAGAGAGAACAGGGGCAGGGGGAGGGGCAGAAGGACAAGCAGACTCCCCACTGAGTGGGGAGTCCGACACGGGGCTCGATCCCAGAACCCTGAGATCATGACCTGAGCTGAAATCAGACACTTAACCAACTGAGCCCCATAGCATTTTTGGGGGGTAGTATTAATTCCATTACTTGAGGATTTCTCATTATGTCACATGTATGTCGCTGTTCCAGAATTATGGATTTTTTATGACCATTTATTATATCAAATACTTTATTTATATATGCGTGTGTGTGTCTGTGTGTGTATAGTGAGTTAGGCACTGTTATCTAAATTTTATATGTAAGAAAACTGAAGCTCTGAGTTTTTCAGTATTTAATGGACCTGGGGTTTAGATGTGAATTCTGTCTCAATGGCCTTTGTTCTTAGGTTGGTCACACACACATCATTACATATATTAAAAGATTTAATGTTGCAATGTTAACTCATTAGCTCAGGACAGGATGTATAATTGCTTTTTCAAATAATAAAAACTAAGGATAACAGAAACACAGAATAATATTTTATTCTGCTCAGGTATACAAGGTAGGCCATGAATCCAGATGGTATCTTTGTATCCTTTTGATATAGGTATAAGCAAAAACCTGTAATATGTCTTCTTTGGATTGTATTCTGGTCTTCCATTGGTTTTACTAGGGCAGAGATGCCACCTCACTGGGTTATGCCTACGGATTCAAGTTATTTCATTAAACTTATAGAAGAGAAGAAAAGAAGCAAAAAAAAAAAAAAGTACACTGTCATCCAGTTAACTGCTTTATTTATTATTCCTTTACTAGTATAGTGACACAACTTTCTCCTTAATGACACCATTTTTTTTCTTGACTCGCATTCTATTTTCTTCTAAGTGAGGCAGGGGAGGCTTACGGTTTCCAAAGAGGCCAAAGTTTGAGTATATGCTTCTACCCCTCAATTAGAATGCAGGGAAGTAGCACACACACATGTACATATACATGCACACAATTAATTTTTTCTCTAGGATAACACAGACATACCTTCATTTCGAAGGGAATTATATTTTGTATAACATTTTCAAATTTCAAAACAAAAAAATCTATAATTTTTATTTCTAACTTGGATTGGCCAACATGAGATGAATTAATGAGAATATGTTTTTTTAAGTGAAAATAAAAGTATTATGTTCTATTCAGTATTATTGATTTAATATAATAAGCATATGTGCACATATATATATTCACTGAAGCAAATCTGGTTAGAAAATAAATATAAGTCTATGTAAATTGTGCACCTGTAGTTCTTTAAGATGTATATATTAATACTGACTTCAAAGTACTCATTTTATTATCATATTCTGTGTTTTCTTATGGTGAAATATTAACCATTGCCAGAGTCCCTAGATTTCTTTGATAATACTGCCTTTCCTCTAAACCCACTGGAACTTCACATTTATTTATATGGTTGATACTGAGTAATAAACCTAAAAGTAATATATTTTTCCTTTTAGAATAGGATATAATCTATTGTTTACCTGTGTGAAAAGGAAAGGCCCAGCTTGTACTATTATGCTCATTACCATGCACTCCATGTTACATTCGACCTAGGCAGAGTAGGAACTGGAGAGTTTCTAAGTCGAGAAAATGAGGGCAGAGGAGGGGCTGGGGCGCACGGTCAACAACATGACTGAAATACTTTCTCTTCAGAATGATCTGATGAAAATGAGCTGTACCAGAACCACTGAAATTCGTCTACAACAAATGTGGTCATCTGCCCCCAAATTGAACTGTATGACCTGAGTTTGCATTCAGACACAAACATTATTTACTAAGTACACATATAGTTTGAGTCTTCTACCTGAGATTTTAATGGTGGACATCTCAATCAGGAAAAGCAGGCTGCTATCTGAATTTAATGAATCAAGGTTTATTTTAATCAATATTAACTTTGCAAGTTTTGCTTAAAATCTTTAAAGGTCCACTATATATTCTCTGCACATATTAAAAAAAAAAAAAACCTATCTTTTAACTTTCAGTTAGATAAGTAAAGTACATATTTTGATAGAAATGGAACAGGTACAGGTTTCTATGGAATTTATTTTCCTAGTAGAACAGAAACAAGGAAAAGTGAATCTATTTCACAAATTTACAAGGAAATGAAAAATGGAGCTGGAGACTGTTATGCTCTATCCCAACCGCAGCAGAAGCGGGGTGAATAATTTCCGGTGCATTATGCAGCCTTGGTTCCACAGGGCACAGCAGTCATCAATTCAAAACAGGAAATAACAGAAGATTGCAAAAAGGCTGAAAACTGTAAGAAGTCAGATATGCAGGTGGAATTCAATTAGCCAAATTAGAACTTAACCAGAACACCATAGTAAGGCTCTGCAGGTTAGAGAAGGCACTGCTGTGGAAATGAACTCCTGTGATGTTATCAAGAAATCTTTCAACCATTACTCATTTTATAAAGCGTGGTTAAGACTGAAACCCACCAACAGAAATCAAACTTTATACCGTCCTCATGGTGGTCTCCTTCATTAAAATATACCTTGAATGCTAAGTATACTTTTTCATGAATGAATGCTTTGGATTAAAAAAATGTAGAAATTACATAAATATATACCTTAATAAACACAAAGATGTTGTTTGAATAGTATTTTTGTACTTTTAATATATTTTGTTCTTTAATAATATGTAAATTGTTTTTATTCCTTCATAGACAAGGAAGGGAAAAACTGCATTGCCCTCCCTATCATGCAGTCTTCATGGCAATAATCCTCTAATATCATGCTATATTAGTGGAGATGAGGCAAAAATGTACTTTAGTTTTTGTACCCCTTAGCCTTAAGAATATAAAACTATGCTATTTTCAATAGGAACTGCACTGAATGCTAATCAATGCTGCTGAAACAAAAAGAGAATAGTAATGTATACATGGACCACAGAAATTATAAGCAAAATCTCAATAAAGTTAGATTCAAAAGTTAGGCGAGTTTACAGAATAAGGCACTGAAATAATAACATAGTTTTTACCACCCCAGTAATCTAAGTACTGAATTAAGTTTACCAGGTTAAACTTTACTGAACATTCCCTGTATTTGTCTTCACGTATTCCACATGTGAATAACACATACAGGGACTAATAAGCACATACACATATACACAGAGGCTCACATAAATTAAAAACTATGAGCTAAAACTCACCCAATTATAAAAGCCTATATGTTTTATAATTTCCAGAGAAAAGGTAGCTGAGTGACCTATTTTGGCTGGATATTTGATTGAGATCCGTATTTTTCGAAGGTATTTGACTGTGACCCATTTAGGTACTACAACCATTGCATCCATTGTCACTTCTTTTATAGTGCTCACATGCATGCACACGTGTGCGCACACAGACACACACAACCCCACACAACGATATGCCAATGAACATGCTTTGTACAAAAATAAGTCCCTTTTACAATAGGAGTATATGTCATATTCTTGAACTGCCATGTGTGACTTACTATTCTATTATTCTAAAGTGTGTAGGACAAGTTATTGTTCATGAAAATAGCAATTATTACATACTTAGACAATATAAAACAATTGAAATTGAAAACAAATTAGACTCACGTGATCAACTCAGGCAGTAGCGCTGGCTTATGCACTAAAAACAAGATGTCATTCTTGAAAATTTTAGATATTTCAGGTACATACATGGACGTGCTAAGTGAAAGAGAGGTGCAAAATGATAAGCAATACATAGCAACACATTATTTTGGTGGTATCTGAATAAGAACTCTAGTAGACTCTAGTATTAAGAAAATTATTAATGTACTAATCTACGTATGAATATAAAGTTTAAAAATCTTTTGATAACTTATTAGATTACTAGAATATAAATGAAAGCGCTTTATTGCTGATGATGTTACTAAAAAACATATGGTTCAACAAGTGGGCCAGATTGGCTTGCTAATGTTTCCTACCTCTGACCATTCATCCCATTTCCATATCCGCTAAGCTCTTGGGTCGCATTTCCTAAGAGGAAATTTGTATCAGGAAAGCCAAAACACCTATTCAAGAAAATTATTCTACACTGGAACAAGTCAAAGAGAGAAGAAAAAAATTTGTTCACGTCTTCACTTTATCCAGTATCTCTGAGCATGTGGCTATCCCAGGGATAACTGGGATTGAAATTGTATTCAGTTCTATCTAATCAGTTGGAGCCTCTAGATGCCATTAGGCTATATCGAAGCACTTCAAGATTAGCTCTAATGGTCCAGCTTGTGCTAATAAACTGTTAGTATATTAGGTCTACCCAGTTGAGTCACACATCAACCAGGTAACTCATACCTCCTTTTTATAGTAAATGAAAGTGAGAACAAAAGATGGCACCAAGAATTTGTTTTTAGTAGAGATCCTTTCATATCAAAAATGAAAAGGGGGGAAAACATCACTTCTTATGTTCTCTATTTTTTTCTTCTTTTCTGCTATTAGAATTAACTGTTAAGTCAAATTGTGATCAGGACTGTGGTTACCACTTCTTAAATCCATAACCCTAACATCACCTACTTCTCCTTTATATATTCTTGTTACTGCTGGTGAGCAGAGTATTATTTGACACAAAAAGGCCCTTCAGGAAAGGTCAAATTCATATGCTAATAAAAATAATTTCAAAGGTACACTATACTTACGCTAAAATGTTACCTATTTTTCCCCATATAAGTTATGACCAGTGATGATGTCCACTGTATCTCATATGTTCCTCAGTTAAATTAAATGACAATGTTAATGGGCGCCTGAGTGGCTCAGTCGGTTAAGCATCTGCCTTCAGCTCAGGTCATGATCCCAATGTCCTGGGATCCAGCCAGGGCAGGCTCCTTGCTCAGTGGGGAGCCTACTTCTCCTTCTCTCTCTTCCTTTCTTCCCCGCTTATGCACTCTCTCTCTCTCTCAAATAAATAAATAAAATCTTTTTTT
The DNA here is from genome assembly GCF_002201575.2 of Neomonachus schauinslandi. Taxonomy (NCBI): domain Eukaryota; kingdom Metazoa; phylum Chordata; class Mammalia; order Carnivora; family Phocidae; genus Neomonachus; species Neomonachus schauinslandi. The sequence continues at coordinate 17,120,770 of NC_058408.1, read as the reverse complement.
TTTAAGATTTTTTTTTATTTATTTATTTGAGACAGAGAGAATGAGAGACAGAGAGCATGAGAGGGAGGAGGGTCAGAGGGAGAAGCAGACTCCCTGCCGAGCAGGGAGCCCGATGCGGGACTCGATCCCGGGACTCCAGGATCATGACCTGAGCCGAAGGCAGTCGCTTAACCAACTGAGCCACCCAGGCGCCCATAAATAAAATCTTTAAAAAAAAAATGACAATGTTAAGAGTCTCCAACGGTGTAATACATGCAACACAAAGGTGCTCTGTGAAATCTTAGTATAATATATGAGGTAAATTTAGAAGAGTATATTATAAAGAAGAAGGTATGAGTTCAAAAATTTAGAGAAAGCAAAATGCCCAAATATCAGGGAAATAAAGAGATTTATACACTTGAGGGTCATAAAGAGAAAATGAAGATAAATAGCCAGAAGCTAGAAGGAAAGTTGTTGATAACAGTTGAGAAGCAAGGAAAACTGAAACCAACTAGACATGGCTCAATGAGGTCAGATATGATTTTTACAAAATGAAAGGTCATACATTTTACCACAAAGCCATGAATTTTGATTAAAAAATGACTTTTTTTTTTCCCCAGCAGAATTAAATGCTATCAAAGTGAGTTACTCCATCCTCAGGATAAAACAGAGGCTATACATCTAGTTAAGATATACTATAATAGCAGACAAACTCAATTAGCTGGAGAAATCAAGTGTACCAATTTTTACTTCATGACTGAATAGAGGAAGCAAAATTAGGGACACTCTCTTAGCCAGAGCTAGGACAACCACTGTATAGTCCAAGGGATGGCTGGCCATCAGAATCCTTGGCATTTCATTATTAATACCAGACAATTAATTAGCATGAATAAGTATATAGTAGATAGGAATACAAATCTTGAGGTAATAAAAACTTAGTAGATCACAGAAAATACACAAATGATAGTATCCAGTTTCCAGAGGCTGATTTTTATGTGAGATAGGGGAAGAAGACAATTGATTGAATCTGTGGGATCCTTTGAACATAACAGCCATTGAAATTCTAACAGATATAAATGTGGGGCCAATTTAACCAGAAATTGTTAGAGCTAAATACTCAAAACCTGTATGGTAGTTTTATTAAATGTTTGAGAATCTGAGAGAGATTACTGACAAATAGAAAAATGTAGATGTCTGAGCCTACAAGATCTTACACTGTGGGTTGGCTCCAATGTAGACAGAGCTGCTAGGAGGTCCTCTACCAAATTGTATACTAGGGAGTATATCCAATACAGCAGTGACAGAAGTAAACAATTTTGCCAGAAAAGAAATTTATATGCCCTATATATGAAATTCCAATATGGTCTGTTTGAAACATAAATGTGATTTAAGGGGCTTAAAATAATTTTTGAAAGTTAAATGTCTCCATGCCAGTTATCCCTGTGGTGATCCTGAGGTGTTATCCAGGGTGGGGCCTTGGGCAAAATTCTTTATACTCTCTGATATTTCTCGTTCATGTGTCATCATTTCAACTCAAAGAGATAAGTCATTACAGAACTGCATTCAAGTAAGCAGGGAGCCAGAAAGACTGCAAATAGAGAGAATACTTCATTTTTGTTAATGAGCTTCTGTTAATGTCCATATCAGAGAATGAAAATCAGAAATTAACTCAGACGTATTTTCAGGATGTTAAACGAGAGGAAAAAGAGCCCAATAGTATGATTATAATATCATGCTGAGAGTTTAACTCTCTTGTCTAGGCCAAAATAGTTTGGTCATGGTTTAGACCAGGAAACTTCAAGATTCTATCATTCTTGGTGTTTGAACCCCCTAGGATTATCATTTTTGGTGTTTGAACAAGCTCAGTACTTACCTTGTTCACAGCAATTACTGGAATTAGTTTAATAATAATTAGTTCATGAGGAAAATATTACACAATTCAAACAAAGCTTTGGTTTTCCACAATGGAGAACCTCGTGATCTCTAGTGAAAACTCCTAATATCATAGCTTACAACTGGCCTGAGGCATATGCCTTGTAAGAATTAAAAAATTTAGACATGAGGAATAGGTGGCATGGGTGGAGTTGCTTATGACCACAGGTACCTAGAATTCGTGGAAAGAAAACAGAAACATATACAACCAGTTACACCATGAAATGCTCTGATAATTGTCAGACAAAAAGATCTCATAAGCACAAGTTATTTTCAATGTTACTACATAGTAGTTTTTGTATTTGGCACTCCAGAGATGTCTCTAAGACAATCTCAGAGTTCTGAAACCTGAGAAGGAAGACTAATTATCTGAGACATGCCACACGAATGCCTTCTTATCCCAACAAAAACATCTCATCCTCTACATCAAGTGGGAGAGCCAAACTAGCTTTCACAGCAGATATTATATGGTATACTGAGTGCACCTATTTAATAGAAGTACAGAATTTTCCCAAATCCAGTTAAAATTAAGAAATAAATGCAATTTGTGTCAATTCAGAGTTATGAGACCACAGAGAACTCTAGGTTGATGCTTTCCTCTAGCAACCCAGGGCCGCCAATTCACAAATGTCTCAAAGAGGAGAATCCAACCGAGGAAGGCTGGCTCATGCCACCAGGTTCTCCTCCTTCCAGGATCTTGTACCTTGGAGCCCACATGCCTTGACTGCTTTTTCATACCTTCAAGTAGCTGACTTCTGTTTGTTTGTTTCAATTTTGTCCAGGCTTCAAAGTTTTTCTCTGTGAGAGTTAATCTAACACAAGTTACTCCATTAGAGATATGATGCAAAATTAGAATTTTTAGTGTAATCTCATTTGAAATTCTCTTTTATAAGTGAAGCTGAGCATCTTTTCAGATAGTTAAGGAGTTTTTTTTTTAAAGATTTATTTACTTATTTGAGAGAGAGATAGCATGGGCACACACGTGCAGAGGGGAGAGGGGCAGAGGGGGAGGGAGCAAGAATCTTTAAACAGACTCTGCAGTGAATGCAGAGCCCTACCAGGGGCTCCATCCCATGACCCTGAGATCAGGACCTGAGCCAAAACCAAGAGTCAGATGCTTAACTGACTGCACCACCCAGGTGCCCCTTTAAGTAGCTTTTAATTGACTTTTCCATCAACAATGTTTACATATAAATAGGCTATTTTCTATTAATTGTTTATTTTTTTCTTTATTAACTTCCAGAAACTTTACATACTGGGGGATCAAGGCCTTTTCCTGAAACATAAACTGTAAACTTATTTGCCCAATTTATCATTTACTATTTTGTCTTTTGAATTGCACTTCTCCCTGCGACACTGCTGGGCAAAAGTATTGGAAGTGCTTGTTTTCTGTGCTGAACCCTTTTTTTGTTGTTGTTTTTTAATTTTAATGGCTCCTGGTTCTGAGTGACAGCTGAAATATGTTCCCCACTCCAGATTTATAATAGAAGACATCATTTTTATATTCTATTTTTTAAAAGTTCTTTTTTAATTTTATATTTATTTAAGTAATCCCTACATCCAGTGTGGGGCTCAATTCATGACCCAGAGATCAAGAAGTGCATGCTCTTCAGACTGAGTGAGCCAAGAGCCCCTCATTCTTACATTCTAAAGTTTTTATGGTTTATTGTTTTATATTGTAATTTGATTAACTGGAAATTTTCTTGATTACATTAAGAAGTATGGATCCAAATAAATATTTTTTTCTTAATTTCTGTTTTTCCTGAACCATGTTTAAATACTAGAATTTCCAACTGGTTTGCCCTAATACATTTGTGTTATACTAACTCCTCTGATTATTTGTGTCTGCTTTAGGGACTTTACATTCTATACCCCTGTTTTGTTTCTGTTTTTTTTAAGATTTAATTATTTGAGAGAGAGAGCATGACCAGGAGGGGCAGAGGGAGAGGGAGAGAATCTCAAGGAGACTCCACACTGAGTGCAGAGCCCGATGTGGAGTTGGATCCCACGACACTGAGATCTCGGCCTGAGCTGAAACCAAGAGTGGGACACTCAATTGACTGTGCCACCCAGGTGTCCCACTGGGTTTCTTTTTTAAATGTATGTGGTAAAGGAACTTTTAATAACTAAAGCTCGCTTATTTTTAAAAATCTGGTAATGTTAGTCCCTCTCATTGCACTTATTTAACACATTTTTAATACTATTTAAATTTTTACAAATACAGAATCTAGAATTTAGTAGTCTTGTTGAAAAAAGCCTGAAAAAATGGTATTAGGATTGTATTAAATTTATACATTATAGACAGCCATGCTTATAATACTGAGTCTTCCTCCGTAGCTATTGATTGGTCTTTGCATTTTTTCTTTATTTTTGTGCAGTTATTTTTTTTTTTTGAAATCTTATAGAATAAAATCAATAGTCATTCCTAAAAGAAAAGCACAGCTGGAGGCATCACAATTCTGGACTTTAAGTTATATTACAAAATTGTAGTGATCACAAAAAAAATACGGTATTGGCAGAAAAATAGACACACAGTTCAATAGAACAGAATAGAAAACTCAGAAATAAACCCACAACTACAGAGTCAATTCATCTTCGACAAGGCAGGAAAGACTAGCCAATGGGAAAAAGACAGTCTCTTCAACAAATAGTGTTTGAAAAACTGGAAAGCAACATATGAAAGAAAGAAACTGGACCATTTTATTACACCATACACAAAAATAAATTCAAAATGGATTAAAGACCTAAATGTGAGACCTGAAACCATAAAAATCCTAGAAGTAATCTCTTTGAGATAAGCCATGGCAACGTTTTTTTTTAGATATGTCTCTGGAGGCAAGGGAAACTAAAGCAAAAATAAGCTGCTGGGACTAAATCAAAATTAAAACCTTCTGAACAGTGAAGGAAACAATCAACGAAACCAAAAGGCAACCTTCAGAATGGGAGAAGATATTTGCAAATTACATATCTGATAAAGGGTTAGTATCTAAAATTTATAATGCAGTTATAAACCTTAACACCCCCCCCAAAATAATCCAATTTAAGAATGGGCAGAAGACATGAACAGACATCTTTCCAAAGAAGACATTGAAGACATCCAGATGGCTAACAGACACATGAAAAAATGTTCAGCATCACTCATCAGGGAGATGCAAATGAAAACCACAATGAGGTATCACCTCACACCTATCAAAATGGTTAAAATCAAAAATACAAGAAATAACAGGTGTTATCAAGGATGTGGAGAAAAAGGAACCCTCAGGCACTTTTGGTGGGAATGTGAACAGGTATAGCTACTATGGAAACCAGCATGGAGGTTCCTCAAAAAGTAGAACTACTCTATAATTCAGCTCTCATACTACTGGATGTTTTACAAAGAATACAAAAACACTAATTCAAAGAGATTCATGCACCTCTACACTTATAGCAGCATTATTTACAATAGCCAAGATATAGAAGCAACTCAAGTATCCATCAATTGATGAATGGATAAAAAAAGAGGTGTTATATATAGATATATACAATGGAATATTATTCCACCATAAAAGAGAATGAAATCTTGCCATTTACAACAACATGGATGGAACTAGACTGGATTATGCTAAGTGAAATAAGTTAGTCAAAGAAAGACAAATACCATATGATTTCGCTCATATGTGGAATTTAAGAAATAAAACAGATGAACATAGAGGAAGGAAGAAAAAAAAGAGAAGGAGGTAAACCATAAGAGACTCCTAAATTATAGAACAAACTGAGGGTTGCTGGAGGGGAGGTGGGGGGAGGGGGCAACTGGGTGATGGGGATTAAGGAGGGCACTTGTGATGAGCACTGGGTGTTATATGTAAGTGATGAATCACTAAATTCTAGTCCTGAAACCAATATTATGCTATGTGTTAACTAGTTGTGATTTAAATAAAAACTTGAAACCAAAACAAAAAAAACTAGTAACTGTTACTATATGATCCAGCAAACACAGTATTTAGTATGAGTTGAAAACTATGTCCATACAAAGACTTGCATGCAGATGTTTATAGAAGAAGTTTTATTCATAACTGCCAAAAGGTAGAAGCAACAAAGATAAGATGTCTTTCAGTAAGTGAATGAATAAATAAGCTGTAGTAATTCAGACAATAGAGTATTATCCAGTGCTAAAAGACATGAACTTCTGAGTCATGAAAATAAATGAGGAAATCTTAGCTGCATATTACTGAGCAAAAAAGCCAGTCTGAAAAGGTTACATACTGTATGATTCCAATGACAAGACATTGTGGAAAAGACAAAACTATGGGGACAATAAAAAGGTGTGGTTGCTAGACATTATGGGGTGGGGGGGATGAATAGGTCAAGCACAGATTTTTAGGGCAGTGAAACTATTTATGATACTAAAATGGTGGACACATGCCATTATAAATTTGTCCAAGCCCACAGAATGTACAACTCTGAGAGTAAACCCTAATGTAAATTATGGACTCCAAGTGTAAGAATGATGTACCAGTGTAAGTTCATCCATTGTAACAGTTGTATTACTGTGGTATGAGATGTTGATAGTGAGGGAGGCTGTGTATACATGTGGTGGTAAGGGGTATATGAGAACTCTGTACTTTCTGCTCAATTCTACTGTGAAACTAAAACTAAGCTCTAAAAATTGAAGTGTATTTTAAAACACATACACACACATATGCACATATTGAAAGTGTGTACAGAGTCAACAGGGTTTCTGTACACTAGCAATGAACAATTAAATGAAAAATATTTTTTTAGATTTTTGTTTATTTATTTGACAGAGAGAGAGAGAGAGAGAGAGCGCACGCAAGCAGGGGGAGCAGCAAAGGGAGAAGGAGAAGCGAACTCCCCTGAGCAGGGAGCCTGATGTGGGGTTGGATTCCAGGACCCTGGGATCATGACTTGAGCCAAACACAGATGTTTAACCGACTGACTCACCCAGGTGCCCCTAAATGAAAATTTTAAAAAGTGATGCCATGGGCGCCTGAGTGGCTCAGTCGGTTAAGCGACTGCCTTCGGCTCAGGTCATGATCCTGGAGTCCCGGGATCGAGTCCCGCATCGGGCTCCCTGTTCGGCGGGGGGTCTGCTTCTGCCTCTGACCCTCCCCCCTCTCATGTGCTCTCTCTCTCTCATTCTCTGTCTCAAATAAATAAATAAAAAAAATCTTTAAAAAAAAAAATAAAATAAAAAAAAAAATAAAAAGTGATGCCATTTATAATATAACCAAATACATGAAATGTTTAGAATGAAATAATTACTAATAGAATACATAAATATGTTAAGATGGTAGAAGCCAGGCTTCTCACAATTGAAGAACAGAACTAGAGATATGGGTAGCTTAACTTACTAGAATGGACAATGTGGTATTAGATATTGGATATATTGATATGTTTATGTTTATATGTGATTTGTGAATTGTGTGTACACACATCTATCAATATACATAAAACATATAAAGATACATAGATATGTTCCCAAACTCTGTGCTCTGAAATGATCTGATACTCTTAATGAGCAAAGCAGGGAGAAGAGGTGCAGAGATGTGAATTAGTTACATACAAGTAGGTTGATAAAATAAGTTAATATGTCAATATAATCGAGGTTAAACTAAGAAAAGCGATTTTGTTTATCTGGCTTTAGTTTGTTCTCTCAGCAGTTTTGGAAGAAGTCACTGCCAGTGTTTGACTGTATCATCTTCCTATCAAAGAGATTGCATGTGCCAATCCTCTGAACTTAGAATCGGTCAGATCCAAGGATGCTTTATTCGGTTACAGACCTAGGGGTTGGTCTTTCCTCTGTTCAAAGAAATGTTGTTAGTAGTCAAAATTCATATGAAATAGTCACCTTTTCTTTTGATCATAAAATCCTAATGCATGATTGTATTTGATCCCTTTCCTCTTTTCTACTACCCAGGTATATAATTGATAAGGAGTCAGGACTTTCACATCTTGAAAACTTAATTCTACACCAAAGATGCGTCTGATGATCGAGGCTCTGCTATCTGTTGACAAAGTAACCATTCTTTTGTCTTGATCTTTTCATTTTGCGTATTATTAAAGCCCTGTGCTTTCCTCCCTAGGAGATCACCTTCCTTGAACCCCTTTTTCAAGCTACTTCAATATTCCTCAATACAAGCAACCTACTGAAAGGATGTAGCATTTCTAACAAAAAATGGGTTTAAATGTCAATTCTGGATTTTATCTGTTAGATCAAGATGTAATAAAAGTGCTCAGTCTATTTAAGTCACTATTATTTACCAGCTGTAAATGAACTTTGTAAATATATGTAAAAGTGCACTGTGAAATTAAAAATTTTAAGTTAATATTATTTAGGACATTAAGATATTATAATTCTAAGACACTGTAATTCATAAACGTATGCACTAGTTGAATGCATCATAACATGCTTTGCTAAACTTCAGAATCAGTTTTTCCATCAGTTGAAGTATCCAAGAATTTAAAGGTCAATCAGGCTTTTAATATGTAAAGTATTTATTGTGTGACTCTAAGAAAAATCTGTGAATGATAATCCTTCTTATGCCAAGTTAGGAAAAGATTCATTATCTCCCTGATCTCTTTGCTCATTATTCTGGGGAAAAATGCATGGACATCTAATGAGCTGGGTTAATTTGTTCCTGAATACAAATTTAGGTGTTTTATAATGACTCTTTGGCTCAAATATTTTTTAAAAGGAAAAGCTACTGAAATATTATCATATTATATGCAAAGAATAAATATCACAGGCTAAAACACCATATTAAGCATGCAGATGTGCACTGTACTTGGCTATATCCCGCACAACATAGATGCAGTCCCTTAATGCTCTCTGAGTTTTGTTTTATCATCTGTATTCCTTAGAAGGAACTTATTAGATTCAAATGAAATTTTCAATTTTAAAATGGCTGTGTTGTGACAAGTTCAAGTTGTTATATAAACGTAATAAAATATAAAATAAAGAAATGTTGGTAGGGCGCCTGGGTGGCTCAGTTGGTTAAGCGACTGCCTTCGGCTCAGGTCATGATCCTGGAGTCCCGGAATCGAGTCCCGCATCGGGCTCCCTGCTCGGCAGGGAGTCTGCTTCTCCCTCTGACCCTCCCCCCTCTCATGCTCTCTCTATCTCATTCTCTCTCAAATGAATAAATAAAATCTTTAAAAAAAAAAAAAGAAATGTTGGTAGAAGTTAGAGCAGTCATCTCGAAGCAAAATATGAAGCACATGTTAACTATGGCAGAGAAAAAAGTAGAAGCAGCTCTATTCCCAGACGATGGAACACTACCGTATCTAACTCAGTTTGTCCATGCAGATATTTTCATAATAGAAAAATAGTTTCTTAGTGTGAAGTCATTGTCATTTGGTTGGACAAAGCACAAGAACAATTGCTTTCTAAATGACTCACTATAATGAAATTTGCAAAAGCTGTTGACCAGACACTTGATATAGACCCAATCATATATATGCATATGCCTAAGGAAAATGCCCTGAATAAATGTGGAACATTAACAAAATTGTTTTGATATTATGTAAATAGTACTAGGAGTGTGTCATTTATTATATATTATACTTTCACTTTGTGTCAGAGGCTATGATAGCTTAGAGGTGCTAACTTAACTACTAGGAAAAAAAGGATTTAAAAAAGGAAAAATAACTGTAATGATTATTTATTCATGTGTTCACTTAAAATACTTATTAGGTGTTTACTGTATGCTATACGAGGCACTCTTCATGATGGTGTGGATGCATAGGTAAATAAGACAGATTCTGTATTCTTATGACATTTAAATGCTATTAGGGGAAAAGAGTCTCTTGCAGACAGCGTAGCTATGGGTCTTGTTTTTTTATCCAATCTGATACTCTGTGTCTTTTGATTGGGGCATTTAGCCCATTACATTCAGGGTAACTATTGAAAGATATGAATTCAGTGCTGTTGTATTGCCTGTAAGATTACTGTTACTGTATATTGTCTGTGTTCCTTTCTGATCTATGTTGCTTTTAGTCTCTCTCTTTGCTTAGAGGAACCCTTCCAATATTATTTATTTATACAACTTATGTTATTTGTTTTAGTTTATTTTTTTTAAGATTTTATTTATTCATTTGAGAAAGAATGAGATAGAGAGAGCATGAGAAGGGGGGAGGGTCAGAGGGAGAAGCAGACTCCCTGTCAAGCAGGAAGCCCGATGCGGGACTCGATCCTGGGACTCCAGGATCATGACCTGAGCCGAAGGCAGTCGCTTAACCAACTGAGCCACCCAGGCGCCCTATTTGTTTTATTTTTAATATCAACATTATCATCTCTGTTCTGGTAGAATCAGCATCCCCAAATTCTGGATCAATAAGAAGTAATAATTGTCCCAGAGCATAATGTATAGAGATGTTGAATCACTATATTGTACACCTAAAACTAATATAACACTGTGTGTTACTTATAATCAAATTTTAGAAAATAAAAAGATACAGTACTAATTAAATTATCTTTCTCACTTGATGTGGTTAGTAAAAATGTTTGTAAAGTTTGTAAGTCATTCCAATAAAAGCCTTAGAAGTGATAGCATTAATTATTTTTGATAAATACTTTATTATTTTTTAAAGGTAAATCTTTTAAACAACATTAGTAGTATGCCAATAACATTTTTTTAATTGGCTTTAATAAGGTGAGAATAAGACCCATAAGAAGTTGTCAACCAAAGAAGATCATGAAAAGTAATTGTGAAACTTTGAAACATATAATGAAAGTCCTTCTAAGGATACATTTTCCACATTACCTCTTCTACTGACTTGTGCACATGCACATGCTCAAAAAATATTTACTGAATTATTTTAAGAATGCAAGAAATAGGAAGAATTCTTGGCTAACAATTAGATTGGAGTTCACATGACATCACAAACACAAAGTGGTTTGGGAATTTTCTGATATTTTAAGATCTCTCAATAAAAGTGCCATTCTATTTGGCTTAAAAACTTAAATTCCTCTACATAAGGAAAAGTTTTTCTTCTCATCTTTCCTCACCTCTGTATTTTTCCTTTTATCTATTCTTACTTATTGTGCCCAAAGATGTATTGAAGGTTAATGCTATTTTCTGTGAATTTATGGTATCCATTTCTGATAGAGAGGAAACAGGAGAACAAAAACGGAACTTCAGGCAGAAAAAGCGAGGGTCCATAGGAGGGAAGGTCCTTAAAACAATGATTGAATATGTTGAAACAAAACATAGACAGCTGTGGAGTTTTACTCAGAGCTGACTCTGCATATGAACTATCTACTCTAAAATGCTTGCCACATCACTTCATTCTGGGTTTTAGAGAAAGAAGGGTATGTGTAGTTGTAAGATAATATTATGATACAATCAAATATACTGTTTAGATTAGAAATCTTAGTAAATTTACCAACCATTACATATGCATGGTTATAGAGATTCCAAACTGCTAATAAAAAGATTCCTGTAAATTTAATTGGAAACTGCTAGTAAAATTAACACTAATTTTTTGAGTTCATTAGTTTTCTATTAAATCCCACAATATTTTTAAGCCTTTCAAAATGGAAAGCATGGCAAATGGTATTTAAATGATTATGCAGACTACAGAGAAAAAGAATCTCCAATTATTTTTATTATTCTATTAAGAGGAATAGAAACGTATCAACTGTTAAAGTGCAATTATATATATTTCATTTCATTTCAAGTTTTAAAATTTAGCATTCCATACAGATTTTACTGAGAGACATAAATGTTAATAATACATCATTACTAATTCTATAAATAACATAATATTTCTGTGCAATTATTTTATTTTTTTAAAGATTTTATTTATTTGCCAGAGAGAGAGAGCACAGCAGAAGGGAGCAGGAGAGGGAGAAGCAGGCTCCCTGCTGATCAGGGAGTCCAATGTGGGGCTAGATCCCAGGACTCTGGGATCATGACCTGAGCCAAAGGCAGAAGCTTAACCGACTGAGCCACCCAGGTGCCCCATCTATGCAATTATTTTAATCAACATATTGGCTCCTATAGATACATATATAATACCTACTTAAAGTATTATAAAATGCCATGGACATTTGAATGTCAATGTATCTTTTTATAAAAATAAATTAAACAGTAAAATAACCTTGTAGTTGAATATAGTATTTAGTAATCTTTTAAAGCATTTGTTTTCTTATGTTAAAATTTATTTTGATATTATTGTAATTTTATAATGGGTTTGAATTAAATCATATATGAAACAAAGCAGAGGGGTGCCTGGGTGGCTCAGTAGGTTAAGCATCTGCCTTCGGCTCAGGTCATGACCTCAGGATCCTGGGATGGAACCCCACATTGGACTCCCTGCTCAGTGGGGAGTCTGCTTTTCTCTCCCTCTGCCTCTCCCCCTGCTTGTGCTCTCTCATGCTCTCTCTGCCAAATAAATAAATAAAATCTTAAGAAAATAAAATAATTGCATGGAAATATTAATTATATATAATTATATAAAAAAGAAAGAAAGAAACAAAGCTGATAAACTGAGACGTGGTCTGTGCAATGAAGGGACACTGGGTTCTTCTGTAAAGGAAAAGACAGTGTCTTCACAATTTTTTTCTTAGTATTCTGAATATAGAGTGTCTGGATTTAAGTCTCTTGGTGTTTGTGTATTCTGCAGGGAAAACGTATATAGCTCTACACATTGTTCTGATGGCTTATCATTGTTGTGTTGTCCCCTATAGGCTTATATATTTTACTGCAACTTATAAAGCTAGAATATACACAAGAAAACCTCCTACAGTTTGGTTTCAGTATTTGCAGTGTCAGATAATCTTGCTTCCTAATACTACTTGCTTCCCATACTACTATCTATACAGGTTTTTTACACTGCAAAGACAGTATAATATAATAAAGGGAGATTGTAAGAAAACAAAAGAACACTACAATAGTTTTTTTTTTTGCCCATTATTCAATTGTGGTATGAGAATCAAGTTTTTAAAAAAGGAAAGATAAATGTAAAGAGAGTTGAGAGTTGACTTAATAGTTTTCACTCACTCTGTTTAAGAAACTCAAGAATTAGACTCCTTCTTGAAAGTAGAAAAGATGCATTAGTTTTCTTTTTCAAAATGCAGCTCTCCATTTTAAAAAACGTTTCCGAATTTTCTTCATAAATACACATGAATCCTCTCAGAAACATACTGAAAACAGAAGATGTTTTTATAACTTAAGAGGATATTAGGTAATATATGAAATATAAAACATTATAAATAACATCTTTTTCTAAAAAATACATTTCTCATTGAATAAATGCATAATATTAAAATATAATTTAAGAATGAATCAGAGACATCTTGTAGCAAGTTGAACTGGGTTTAGTCCCGCTTAAAACAATTTAAAAGCTCCAAAAAAATATATATGAAAGAATAGTTTTCAGGCTTTTGACATCAGGAAGTACAGGACCGTGATCTCTCAGTAAGAGGCCACAAATGTGAGCCCTAAAATTTCCCCAACTTACTCACTTGAGTTTCCAGGGAAGGGAAACCCAGATGGAGTCCTGTGATCATCCTAAATTAAAAAGACGAAGCTGGAAGTCTGAGGAAGCCAAGGAAGATGGAGTTTGCAAGAGCACTGGAGAAGAGAGAGATGCACAGGGAGAGGGTGCTCTGCTCCCATGCTCTGCACAAGGTCCCCTTCAAATCTCCAGCTGAGCGCTGACGAGTGCAGGCAAGAGAGAAAATTACCCAAAGCTAGGAAAAGAACCACACGCACAAAAAAGCAGGGAAGACAATCTCCAGAGCACACGTAGGGGAAGGGAATAGATCATATTCCCAGGATCCAAAATGGGAAACCTCATGATTTACTGGGCATCTAGTACAGTAATCAAAAGTTTATTAGCTCAGAAGTGGAGTCAAATTAGCTCTAAATTAAAGGCTACTACAGTGCAACACATGGAGTTTAAAGCAAGCCTTGAAAGGATCAATCTGTTGCCAATTAGCTGCACCGCTGCACAAAAAGCTTTATAATATTTATAGGGCGGTAAGGATATCCAGCACTAACCAAGGCAAACTTCACAATCTCTGTCATCCAATAAAATTAACAGACATGAAAAGAAGCAGGAAAATAATGAAGAGAAAAATCAATCAATTGAAACTGCTCCAAAATGGAAGAAATAGTAGGATTAGCAGACAGGGGCTTTACCATAGCTGCTAAATCTGTGTCCCATATATTAAAGAAGACAGAGGAAAAACATAAAAAGTTGAGACATTGAAAATACAAATTTCTAGAGGTAAAACTATATGAAATGAAAATTTACTGGGTAGGAGTCAGATTAATTTAGACTTTCCAGAGAATAATATCAGCAAGCTTGAAAATATATCTACAAAAAGTATTTAAAATAACAAAGGGAGAAAAAAGACTAGACAAAAATAACAGAGAATCAACACTGCAAAAAATGTTAGAGATTCCTTCATGTAGAGGAACAATGATACCAAATGTAACCTAGATCCAAGCAAAGAAATACAGAGCACAAGAAATGTAAATATGTGGGCAAACACAATACTGTTCCTACTTTAAAAATCTCATTTTACTGTAAATGTTTATAGAAAAAAAAAATCACTATGCATTGTGACGTTTAACATATATGAGAATGACATGAATGAGAGTAACTGCCTAAACACTAGGGGGGGGAAATGGAAGTACATCATTGTAAAGTTCTTATCTATAAATAAATGGTACCACAACGGTGCCTGGGTGGCTCAATCAGTTAAGCGTCTGCCTTCGGCTCAGGTCATGATCCCAGGGTCCTGGGATCGAGCCCCGCATTGGGCTCCCTGCTCAGTGGGGAGCCTGCTTCTCCCTCTCCCTCTGCTTGTGCTTTCTCTTGTTCTTTCTCTCATGCTTTCAAGTAAATAAATAAAATCTTAAAAAAAAAAGAAATGGTACAATAATAAGTTAATAAGTTATATACTATGACAAAGTAACGCCAAACCAAAATAGAGGGTAGCATTTGATGAGCCAGTAAGAACATTAAGTGAAATCATAAAAGCACTCAATTCCAAAGAAGGCTGAAAAAGAAAAAGAAAACGACATATAAACACTGCCAATTTGGATTTAAAAAACTCTAAGTAACTGATATTTTGCACAAAACAATCAAACAACTGTAAACTGTCTATATGTAACCACATTAAATATAAACATGTAAGTAGATTAAATGAAAACTGGTAGAAAAATATATAGCAAGAGGGCACCTGGGCGGCTCCGTCGGTTAGTCATCTGACTCTTGATTTCAGCTCAGGTCCTGATCTCAGGGTCATGGGATTGAGCCCCACGCTTGGGCTCACATTCAGTGGGGAGTCTGCTTAAGATTCTCTCCTTCTCCCTCTGTCCCTCCCCCCTGCTCACACTCTCTCTCCCACTCTAAAATAAATAAATAAATCTAAAAAGAAGATATATACATACACCAACCTAGCAGTAATCAAAAGAAAGTTGTAGTGGCTACTTTAATATAACACAAAGTAGATATTACAGAAAAAAAATATCACCAGGGATAATAAAGGTCATTTCATAATAATAAAGCTGTCACTTCAAGACAACATAACAATTCTAAACATGTATATACCTAATTTTAAAGATTCAAAATAAGTGAAGACAGAAACCTAATAGAACTGTAAGGAGAAATAAACAATCCAAAATTATAGTTGACAAATTGAACACTCTAAATAATTGGTAGATCAAATGGACAGATATTCAATAAGCATATAAAAGACTGAACAACACTAACCAATTTGACCTGACATTTAGAGAACACTACATGCTCTGATGGAAGATTTCACATTCTTTTCAGTTAAATATGAGACATATACGAAGCTATGCCAAATTCTATGCATAAAATAAATATCAATCAATTTGTAATGAATCACATCATACAAAGTAGTTCTCTAACTACAACTCTATTTAATTAGATTTTAATGATAGAAAAAAGTCTGGAATATCCCCAAATGTTTTGAAAATTAACACCTTTCTAAGTAACTAAAAGATCAAATGAGAAAGCAAAAGAAAAACGTGAAAGTATTTTGAACTGGAAAAGAAAATGCAACATATCAAAATTTGTGGGATGCACCTTCCTTGGAGGTAGATTTATGGTACTACATACTCATATTAGAAAAGGTGAAAAGTCTTTAGGCTTCAGTCTTCATAATAAGTGACTAGGAAAGAAAAACATGTTAAAATGAAAGGAAGCAGAGGAAAGGAACTAGTATTAATAAGAACAGAAATCGGGGCGCCTGCGTGGCTCAGTTGGTTAAGCGACTGCCTTCGGCTCAGGTCATGATCCTGGAGTCCCAGGATCGAGTCCCGCATCGGGCTCCCTGCTCAGCAGGGAGTCTGCTTCTCCCTTTGACCCTCCTCCCTCTCATGCTCTCTGTCTCTCATTCTCTCTGTCTCAAATAAATAAATAAAATCTTTAAAAAAAAAAAAAAAAAATAAGAACAGAAATCTATTATAGAGAAATGTGGCCAATGGAGGAAAACATAAGTCCAATCCTTTGAGCAGATCAATAAAATTGATAAACCTATAGCCAGACTGATCAGGATTGAAGAAAGGAAAACAATTATGAATATTAGCAATCAGAAGAGTGGCATCAGTGGCTTCCACAGATATGAAATAGATACTAAGGGGTTATTATGAAAACATTTATGTTGATATTTGACATCTTATGTGAAATGACCAAAATCCCTGACAGACTCAAATGACCCAAAGCCATTCAAGAAAATATAGGTAATCTGAATAAACTTGTAACTATTAAATAAATTGAATATGCAGTTTAATACCTTCTCACAATGAAAAATTATAGACTCTGATGCCTTCTCAGGTGAATTTTACCAATCATTTAAAAAAGCAATAAGATATTTCCCAACTCATTACCTGCGCCCATCATTATCCTTAAAGCAAACCTATAAATGGTATTAGAAAAAAAGAAAATTCAGATCACATCCCTGATGAACATTATAATTCTGAAGACATAGCAGCAATTTAAAAAAAAAGAATTGTCACTATTTACAGTTGAAATGATATTACCAAATCTCTAAAGACTCCACCAAAAAACTGTTAGAACTAAAGAAAGAAATGCATCATAATATATACTGTGTTAATATATAGAAAACTCATGCTGTTGAGATATAAATTCTATGCAAATTATCTAGAGACTCAAATTAGTTTTAGTTAAATTCCAGCAAATTTCTTTGTGGAATATGAAAAGCTAATTCCATACTTTATATAAACATGTAAAGGACTTAGAGTAGCAAACAGAATGAATGGGAGAAAAAACAAAATTAGAATATGTAAATACTTGATATCAAGAGTTTTTAGAGATCTGCAGTAATTAAAACAACACGGTATGGACCTAAGTTAAATTGACACATCAATGATAGAGAATAAAAAGTGTCCAGATATAAAGCCATATATTGATTTTCAACATTAGCACCAGGGCAATCAATCAGCAATAGATACATCTTCTTTAAAAAAGAAATTTGATAATAATATGCAAAAAACTGATCTCAATCTTTACCTCACATTATTCATCATAAAATTAAAAGTAAGAGCTAAGGGGCGCCTGGGTGGCTCAGTCGTTAAGCGTCTGCCTTAGCCTCAGGTCATGATCCCGGAGTCCTGGGATCGAGCCCCGCATCAGGCTCCCTGCTCGGCGGGAAGCCTGCTTCTCCCTCTCCCACTCCCCCTGCTTGTGTTCCCTCTCTCGCTGTCTCTCTCTGTCAAATAAATAAATAAAATCTTAAAAAAAAAAAGTAAAAGCTAAAAGATTTTAGGGGTGCCTGGGTGGCTCAGTTGGCTAAGCATCCAACTCTTGATTTCAGCTCAGGTCATGATCGCAGAGTCCCAGGACTGAGCTCTGCATCAGGCTTTGTGCTGCATATGGAGCCTGCCTGCTGAAGATGCTCTCTCTCCCTTTCCTTTTGCCCCTCCCCCACCCTCGCTTGTGCACATGCACACTCTCAAAAAAAAGAGCTAAAACATGTTAAGAAAACATAAGATAATCACAGTGAACTGACCTTCAACAAAATTTTTCTGAAATAAAACACAAAAAGCACAAAAATAAAATAAAAATAAATTGGACTTCATAAATATTAAAAATGTTGCTCTTCAAAAAATACTGGTAAGAAAATTAAGCACAAGTCACAGACTGGGACAGAATATATGCAAAATGTGTAAATTATGTTGAAACAGAGGGCTTTTATCTAGATTACAGAATTCTTATGATTTAATGGTAAGTTAATAAGAAGGAAAACAACCACTCCTACAAAAAAAGGAAAAAAAAAAAAAGATTTGAACTTCAGAAAAAAGATATAAAGGTAACCAAAAAAGCACAGAGAAGATGCTCAATATCTTTCATCATTAGTGAAATGCACATTAAAACAACAATGAAATGCCAATATACACTTAATAGAATGTCAAAAATTAAAAAAGTTTGACCACTCGAAGTGCTGTCAACGATGTGGAACATATGGAATCTATCCACATTGCTGTGGGATTGTATGATGGCATATAATTTTTTCAAAACAGCCTATTTATGTTAATATTTTAAACACATACCTACAAGTTGACCCAGCATTCTACTCCTGGTTATTTACCAAAGAGAAATGAAAGCATATGTCTGTTTAAAGACTTGTACATGAACATTCTTAATGAGTTTATTTGTAGAAGCCCCAAAATGAAAAAAAAATTATTAGGAAGTTAATGGATAATCAAATTGCTAGTAAGCAATAAAGAGAAACTACTGATCAACACTATATATGGATGAATATCACTTATGCTGAGTGAAAGAAATCAAACAAAATGAATATATATGATTTCATTTACATAAAATTCTTGCAAATGCAGAAGAATGTAAAATGATTCTACGTGAACTGCTGCCAGGGGGGATGGAGAACAAGCAGGATGAAAGAATGTCAAAGGAACACGAAGGCCACGATGGATAGATAAGATCATTAACTTGATTTCTGCAATAGTTCCATAGGTTTATCAATTTTTACATTTTGAATATGTGAAATGCCTTATTACGTCCATTATGCCCCCAGCTAAGCTGGAAACAAAAAAGATGAAAAAAAATAGAAAATATAGGGGCGCCTGGGTGGCTCAGTCTGTTAAGTGTCTGCCTCTGGCTCGTGTCATGATCTCAGAGTCCTGGGACTGAGCCCTACATCAGGATCCTTGCTCAGCAAGAAGTCTGCTTCTCCTTCTCCCTCTGCCCCTCCCCCTCCACCCTGCTCATGCTCTCTCTCTCTTTCAAATAAATTTTAAAAAATAGAATATAGAAAGAGTGGTCTTGAAGACACTCTATGTAGATATTTTGTTTTAAAATAATATATACTATTTTATACAATTAGACAAATAAAAAATTTCATACAGTATAATTACCTTTAAATGGTTTATGTAAGAGTACATTTCTTATTTGCTTAGTCATAATAAAATAATAATTGCATTGAAAATAACAGTTATGGGGGTGCCTCAGTTAGGAGAGCGTGTGACTCTTGATCCTGGGATCCTGAGTTAAGGCCCATGTTGGGCATAGACCTTACTTGATTAGAAAGAAAGGAAGAAGGAAGAAAGGAAGACAGACAGAAAATAGCAGTTATGGTATTGAGTAAATCTAAGAGTCAAGGAATTTTTTTATATACCCAAAGCTTTTCTATTAACACTTTTCTGCAAGTGATTTAATTTTCTGGAAACAATACTATGAAGTTTCAAACCCCAAGTCTAAGTGGTTAAAAGATGCCATTGTTAAATGTCTAGTGTTTGGGAAAGAGTTAAATATATTTGGTCGGAAGTGAAATGCACATCTAATCTAGTTTAATTTAAGTGCTAATTTTTTTTTCAGCCTCTGGAGTCAGAATAATGAACCAAGAACCATTTCAGTCTGTTAGACAGCTTATTGATGTATTGATGGAATGATTAAGTGGTCCAAACAGTAGATAATCTAAAGTAAAGTGGCATTTTTCAAAATAATATAAAATTTGATGAAATTAAAGTGTGTTTTCAATTTTCTGATTACAAAATTCTGGTTAATTTTCTTCATTTTAGGTCATAGATTATTATTTTTCATTGTTGGCTAATATATCACTGTGTTAGAGTACTGGCAAGTGCATTAAGAATCTTCAATTATGTGGAAGGATTAATTAGATTGGGTAAGCCGATACACTTTCAGCAATCATAAATGGGGATTAATTCAAGGTAACTTAATAAGCTAAAGCAGTAACTTCTGGGTTGTTTTCACATGCTCTGAAGACTTTACAGTAAAGATTCTTCAGAAATATGATTTATGATCTTATTATACCAAGAAGGGTACAATGCTCAAGATTTCCATATAGGAAATTAAATTCAAGGTTGAAATATATTTCTCCATATGTTTTATGTGAACAACTAGATGTGGTATTTACCAGAAAACAGAAAGCAACAAAAATAAGTTTAACTTACACTACAGTTAATGGCCCTCCCAGGATTGGAATGCTTAAGCAATAATATCCTGCCTTTGCCAAGAGACTCTTCTTTCCTCATGTGTGTCATAAAAAAGTGGACTTTTTAACACATGCAATCCTTCTTAATGTGTTCAGTGAAAAAAAGCACCCTGGGGAAAATGTGTAAGACTGTAAGAACCACCCTTTCTTTAATCAAGAAAATATTGCTTGAGAGTGTATAAAGATCACAAAATATGAAAAGAAATGAAATCCTAGCATAATAATTAGTAGATTAGTGAATTTTTCAATCATTATGCTTTTAATTATCTTTATGGAGTATTTTATTTGTCTGATAATTATTTTAATTTTTAAATAAAATTTTAAATAAAATAAATCTTAGATATAATAGCTATTTTGAAGTATCTCTAAGTTGTATGGCTCATGTGAATATTTAATAAATGAATCTTTATTTAATTAATTTTAAATGTATACAAAATTTACAGGTACTGGATTTAGAAAACAGAGAGTGGAAAGGCAAGCAACAGATTGAGAGAAGATATTTGCAAAACATATTTTTCACAAGGACTCATATAGAGCATTTACATAAACAGTGCTTGCAACTCTGTAAGAAAAAGACAATTCAATGGAACAATGAGCAAAAGACTTGAAGAACCACTAAACAAAAGAATATATCCAATTGGCCATCAGCATAGGAAAAGTGTTCAACCTCATCAGTCATCAGGAAAATGCAAAATAAAACCGTAATTAAATCATACTACACACCCACCAGAACATGGAGGGGGGTGGAAAGCTGAACAAACCCAAATTTTGGTGATGATGTGGAACTGGAACATTCATATATTTTTGGTGGGAACTGAAATTGGCACAACCACTTTAGGCAAACTTTTGGCAATATCTATTAGACCTTTCACACATGCTGTATATGCTATGATTCAGCATTTTCTCTCCTTGGAATGTACCTGGAAGTGATGCACATAATCCTTTTACCAAAAAGTTTGTACAAGAATGTTTGTAGCAATATTACTCATAAAAGCTATACCTGACAACCCAAATGCCAGCAACCACCAAATGAATGAATAAATTGGAAGATAAGCAATGAAATTCTACAACAAAAAAGCATACACTAGAGATACAAGCAATAACATGAATGGATCTCACAAACATAATAAAATGCAGGAAAGAAGTTGCTGAAGAGTGCCTGCTGTCTAATTCTGTTTATATAAAATGGATAAGCTCCTTCGTGGTGATAATAGAAATTATGGTGGTTACCATCACCAGGTAGTAACTGCAAGGGAGTATGAAAGGGACTTCCAAAATGCCGTTAATACTTTTTCTTGATCTGAGGGGTGGTGTCCTGAGTGTGTTCACTGTACAAAGATTTGTTGAGCAATATATTCATTTGGATATTTTATTTTGCTAAGTCCCCATTCAAACCTTTTGTACACTTTTCTGCTGAAATGTCTTTTTCTTACAGATTTAAGTAAATTATAAGAATACTATTTGAGTCCTTAGTCAAATATATATTTTGGGAATAAAATATATATGTGTATTTGCAAAATGTATCTGTAATTAATATTTTCTCAATTTGTTGCTCTTTCCATGTTCTTAATAGTGCTTTAAATCTAGCACTTGCAATTATGCACACATTTCATAAATGTTTACATAAGCCAAAAACCTAGAAACACTTCCAAATAGCCTAAAATTTCTAAACTCTTGTGTAGGCGTGTTATATTAAAATTAAACATTTATTTATTTGAAAAAATTTCTACAAAAATGTACACTACTGCTAAATGAGAGTAACTTTCAAAATAAGTAGTAAGTGTCTAGTATACTGGTGGGAAAGCTTTAAATTGTTTCAACATAACCAATACTCTGGTTTTAGGGCAACTAATTATTTGAGGTTAATTAGCAAACTACATGTAACTGATGTGTCAGTCACAACCATGGCTTGCAGTTGACAGTATATAATTTGAATTGACTTAGAAAAATATTGTTTGTTTAATGGATATGGGTGAGAATGACTTAATTTAGAAGGAGTTATCCAGCCTAACTAAGGAAATGACTTGGTTTTATAAGCATCTTTTAGGGATTATTTAAATCTGATGTTGCCTCTCTTCCTTTCTCTTTTCTGCACCTTTATGATTGTTACTGTTACTTTTTTGCATTGTAAAAGATGAGGATGGAGGGAGGCAGCTACCAACACATGGCCAGCATTTACTTTAATCAGTAAAAATATCTTTTTCTGGCTCCTTTGGAATAAAAAATAGTAAGAATTCATTTGTCTTTGTTAAGTAGTTATTGCTGGACCAAACAACTAAGGCTACAAAGTCAGTATTGTGTTAATAAAACTCCCACCAAAGGGAGAGTTTTGAATAGAGGAAGAAAGTGTCTTAGTGTAGTGTGTGGTATACTGTTTTGAGAATAAAGAAGACATTGGGAAAAATAGCAGAGGCTCACTAAAGATGCCAAATAAAATATGTGTATACACATATTCAAACCACATACGTATGTAAATAGTATATGTATACATATACATACATATTTTAATTTGGAAATTCTGCATGTTGTCCTCCTATACAGTATCTTTTGTATCATTTAACTTCCTTTTTAGAATCAACACTTAATTAAAATATACAAATACACATTGACATGCATAGTTATGCATTAAACTAGCATCAAATTCACATCATAAAAAATTATTTCCCTCATAATTATTAGACCCTCATAAATAAGCCACTAACTGCTTCTTGCCACTAATTGTTAAAAGGTGTGAGTGATACCAATATATTGAACTCAAATGAGAGTCAATGTATAAGAGACTGTTTTTGGGGGGATGACAATATAATTAATATATGCTATGACAGGAATTGAGTTCTTATAGATTAACATATTGGCACTAAATCAAAACTTCAAGGCAAGATAATCTGTATCTATGTCATCTATATCTATCTATATCCTAAATGCACATTGCCAATTTCCTTCTTCAGGAGGAAATTATATATAATTTTTCTCAATTCCAGCCCACTAAAATATGTAAACCTGATTTGTTGAGGTATAATTTATAGACATTAAACATTACCCCTTTTAGTGTAAAATTTCTGGCTTTTGACTAAATCTATACTGTAATGTAACCACTACCAAAATCACGATATTGATCATCTCCATTGATCCACAAAATTTTTGTACGTTGATCACGTTTCCATAAAAGAGAGACCTGACCCAGGAACTGAAATAAAAATATACTGAGTCAAGGGCGCCTGGGTGGTGCCGTCAGTTAAGCTGAAACCAAGAGTTTCAACTCAGGTCATGATCTCAGGGTTGTGAGATCAAGCCTCGTGTAGGGTTCCGTGCTCAGTGCAGAGTCTGCTTAAAATTCTCTCTTTCTCGGCCCCTCCTGCTTGTGCTCTCTCTCTCTCTCTCTCTCTCTCGCTAAAATAAATAAATAAATCTCTAAACAAATATATACGGAGTCAAATCTTATGTACAGAACCATGCATCCCCACTGTTTCTTTTATTTTATTGAAGTAAAATACAGAAAAAAAACACCCTTTCAGTGTACAGTTCTAGGAGGTTTGACAAACATAGAGTCATATAATCACCACTATCAAGATATAAGACAGTTCCATCACCTCCTCAAAATCTGATTTCCCTTTGTTGTGGCCAGCCCAACCCTTGGTGACCATTGATATCTTTTCTGCCTTTGTCAGAAGGTCATATAGACTCATAGAGGTATATAAGATTTTGTCCATGTTGTTTCATGCATAAGCAGTTTGTTTCTTTTTACTAATGACTAATATTTTATTGTAAAACATATAATGGCATGTGTCTACCATGATACTATCATACATTTGATATTGTAAGCTTCTGGATTTTATCTATTCTAAGAAATAGATGTGTGGTGATACCTTTTTTTTAATTTGTATTTTCCTGATGATATATGATGTGGAGCATCTTTTCATACACTATTTGCCATCAGTATATGTTTTTTAGTGAGGTATCTGTTAAGTTTTTTGTTCTATTTTTTAATCAGGTTGTTTTCTTATAGTTGAGTTTTAAGAGTTCCTTGTATATTTTACATAACAATCCTTTATCAGATATGTCTTTTATAAATATTTACTCCCAATCTGTGGCTTATCTTTCATTCTCTTGATAGTGACTTTTGCAGAACAAAAGTTTTTAATTTTAATGAAGTCCAGCTTATCAGTTCTTTCTTTCATGGATCAGTGCCTTTGGTGTTCTATCTAAATAATCACCAAACTCAAGGTCATCTATTTGTCTATGTTATATTCCAGGAATTTTATAGTTTTCATCTTACATTTGCATTTTTTAAATTTATATTTGCATTTACATAGGTCTATATTATTAAAAAAAATTTTCTCTGCTTTTTTCTGTAAGTTTAATTTATCTGGTATTAATATAGCTCATCCTGCCTTCTTATTCTTTCTTTTTGGCATAGTATATTTTTTTTGTCAATTACATGAAAACAAATTCATATTTAAGGTGTATCTATTTTAGATCTCTGCAAATAGTTGTGCTGTTCATTTGTATCTGACAATCTTCACTCTTTAATTGAAGTTTAAGTCCATTAATATTTAATGTAATTTTGTCTGGTTGTATTTGTCTACAATGTTACCTTTTTTTTTTTTTTCCTGTCCTCGGGTTTTTTTTTCTTTTCTTCCTCTCTCTTGTCTTTTTTAAGGAATACACACCATACACATACATACACATGCATACACACACATACACATATATACATATGTAATATATAGGATGCCATTTTAATCTATTGATCTTTTACATTTTCTCTATTTATTGTATGAATTATAATAAAAATCTTATAATTTAACATTTTTATTTTGTGTAAGTAAAATGAAAATAAAATGAAAGAGCTTTCAACTATATTCTATTACTGTCCTCCCCAACCCCTTTGGTAGTTGTTCTATATATGGCCTAGACATATGCTATAAATATCACCATACAATGTAATAGATTTGCTTTTAAGTGGCCATATGCACATTAAGGAAATTAAAATGAAATGTAATAATATACTTAATCATGTATTTACCATATTTCTTCCTCTTCATTCATTCCTAAAGACTTGAGTTTCTATCTAGAATCATGTGCTTCCATTCTGAAGAACTTACTTTAACCACGCTGGGAAAGCCACTAGATTATCACTTATACGAGTTCTCACAGCTTGGTAAAGATTGCAGCTATGTCTGGGACGCCTGGCTAGGCGTCTGCCTTCCGCTCAGGTCATGATCCCGGGGTCCTGGGATTGAGCCCCACATCTGGCTCCCTGCTCTGCGGGAAGCCTGCTTCTCCCTCTCCCACTCCCCCTGCTTGTGTTCCCTCTCTAGCTGTGTCTCTCTCTGTCAAATAAATAAATAAAATCTTAAAAAAAAAAAAAGATTGTAACTGTGTCTAACTGCTTCAACCACAAGTTCCTGAAATTTAAAGTGTACTTAATTTATAAATAATTTCTCACTGATTTAGATCAGTGGGGTTAATATACCTTAAATACAGTGTTTAAATCTCTTAAGAACTAATGTGTGTGAGGAAAACATAGACACAAAATTAGGTATGCATGCGCAAGGATAGACATTATAGGATATTTCATTAAGTATTTATGGCTACTAAATATGTTAATCAATTTTTTCAGAACTTATTTCCTTCCCAGTAAAAGTTATAAGGTAGCACAATATCTATTGTTTTTATCTCCTTCTTCATAATTTAGACATCATTCAATTCCTTGCCATCTATATGAAATGGCAGGTAAAGATGATGACTTCCTTTCTGTCCCTCCATTCTTTTTTTAACCTTTGCTTCCACTTATGACATTACCCTTTAACTCAATATGTGTAAAAGGAAAGTTAGATCTAGAAACCAGACATAAGATGTGTCTTCTTTAAAATTTCAAAAACAAGACAATAAATTACCATATCTGAGAACTATAACAAAGACTTCAACTCAAGAAGGATAATGAAAAGATTATTCAAAGTAGTCACACAAAGAGACATTTTACAAATATATTAGCACAAAACCAACCTCAAAATTGGTGAAATGCAATTCAAAGGCTAAAATCACCTATCACTAGATTTGCCTTAGAGAAAAAAAAATACATTACAAACATGTATTATCTAAATCCAGAGATAGTTATTTAAACAATTTTGTGTATCTTTTAAACTTCTGAATATTAATGATGTTTATGGTCTCAAAATAGCCTGTTACTGTAAGTAATACAATACTGTGTCTTTAACGTACTTAGAAAAAACAAACTGTAAGATGAATTCTGTGAGTCCCAGGGCTAATTTACTAACCAAATGTTTTAAATATCATGCATGACCAAACAGATTTAACACACATAATCAAAAAAAAAAAAGAGAGAGAGAGAGAATTATTCATGACATGTATGTATGTAAAGAATGTAAAGATAGGGTTTTTTTTCTCTAAGCAAATATGAAATTCAGTTACTAAAACCTGCTATTATTATAATAAATAAGTGGAGTTCACTTTGGTAATGCAGGAGAGGAAAAAAGAACTGTAAACAATGCCTATACTACTAAATTAAAACTTCTTTGGAAAGATCCCAAACAATACTCCATGTTGTCATGTTTAATCTTGCATAGTGTTCAGAAGCTTAAACAATCCTTATGACACATACTTTTATTTTGTGAATATGTGCATATTTTGTCTTTTATTGTGTTGTCAAATTATACGTAATGCAGGAAGAAAAAATTTTTAAATCTTCTTTATATTGGTGTTGAAAATGTTAATTTGCCATTGCATAAGGCCAGAGGGGGCGGGAGGTGAGGGGGATAGGCTAAATGGATGAGGGCTTCCAGTTACAGAATGCATAAGTCACAGAGGTCAAAAGTACAGCATAGGGAATGCAGTCAATGGTATAGTGACAGATGGTAGCCACACCTGTGAGCATAGCAACGTACAGAGTTGTCAAATCCCTGAACACCTGAAACTAATGTAACATTGTGTGTCAACTATACTTCAATGAAAACAAAATGAAATTCAAGTGCCATTACTTTTAGCTTAAAATTCTCCCATGATTTCTCATTGCCTTTAATATACATTTCAAAAATCCTTAGTATACTTTACAAAGTCCTATACTATCTGAATTCTGCCTTTTCCATTCCATTTTACCCTCCCTCCCCGGACTCTAGCTATAACAGCATCTTTTCCTTCTTTCTATCTCAGCACACTTGAATCCCCTTCCTGTCCCAGTTCCCTCTGCATGCTTTCTCTATTTATCTGTTTAGCATCCTAGTTATCTGCTTAAATATCACCTCTTAGGCAAAGGCTCTCCCAACATTCCTGAAGCCCACCTCTGAGCACTCTTAATTGTCCTGATTTTATCCTGTGTGCCAGGAACAGAGTGAAGAGCCCTGGCATCTTTGTGCTTTCAGATACTCATACTCATGAGAAAATTAAAAACTGCCATGGAATTGATGAAGGGACAGAAGGCAAGCTGAGGACAAAGCAGAAGCTGACACCCCACAATCCCCCCAACCCCATAGTATATAATCAGCCACACCTCAACCCCAGTACAGCAGCTCATTCTGCCCATGGGTCCTGTCCCCATGCTTTAATAAGCCATCATTTTGCACAAAAGACGGCTCAGGAATTCTTTCTTAGCCATCGACTCTGGACTCCACCCCACTGAACCTCACCTATATTCCAAAACCCCATCAGAATGACTTTTTCTGGTGAATTTTATTTATGTTTTAGGAAAAAAATATACATACACATATATAAATAAATTTTTTATAGAGGTATTTTGGGTGAGTTGAAAGAGGTAATATGTTTTCTGAGATTGGGATAATAATTTTCTTACTCAATAGAGGCAAAAGTCTTCAGAATACCTCAGAATAAGTGTTATTACTATCAGCCTATAGGATCCAATTCCCCTAGAGTGGAGAAAGTCATTGCTAGAGTAAGCTTCTTTGAGAAAGTGGGACTTTCGCTGATAAATGCTTGGAAGTTAGATTAACTGAGAACAGGAAAGACTTTGCTAGGTTGAAAGACAAAAACAAGCAAAACATAGAGAGTAAGCCATGAGAAATAATTCTAGGGGATTTGAGAAAACCCCTGGCTAGATCCAAGTTTATTGTTTAATATAAAATTTAGATTGAGGGTTGGATAGCGGTATGGGATCCTATTGTGATTGTTAAAGCGACAAAAAACATTTATAGGGTCCTGGTCATTGTATTGTCTAGCAATAACTGTCCACTAATTCTGTAAGCAGAAGAAGTTAGGAGTCCCAGAAAGAAGTCATTTTAGGCCCCCAGCTATTTTTCTTGATCTATGCCTTACTGGCTCTACTTTCCTTAGCACATTTCTTGCAGAACTTCCTAGGGGTGAGAGAATTACAAAGAAATGTAAAAAACCTCAGTACTTAATAATTTTAAGGAAACAAAGGAAATGCAAAAACTAACAGTCTCCACCAGGCCAGGATATAGCCTAACCCTATCTGAGACAACAAATCAGTGGTTAAACTCCCAGTGTGGTTTCAAAAGTAAGCAAGACCCTACTTCTAACCTGAAATAAGGAGCCCAAGACCGCATCCAGTTTACACTGATGAGGGAACAGAAGGCTAGCTGAGGCAAAGCAGAAACTGACCCCCGCCCCCAACCATGGAATATATGTGACATTCCTCAGGAACTCCTGGCTGCCTAAAAGAAAAACAAATAGTAAACTTATAGAGATTACAATCCTACAACACGTGAGTCTCCCTTAGTTTACAAAAGCCTTAGCAATTTACAAGAACAAAGCATTTCTATCAATGGTCTAGCTTCCGGAAGGGAATGTACATACAATTAAATGTCCTTATAATCTGCAGCCCATTGACAAGATACTTGAAGCAGGCAAAGTGTAATGTTCCTCCAGGAAGCTCCCAACTATCTTACTGTTAATGCCTAACTAGAGGGAAAAACAACCTTAACTTGACAATGGCAAGGCCTCCAGTATCCTGTGAGTCTTCTTTAACATATGAAAATCCTTTGGGTGCCTGGGTGGCTCAGTTGGCTAAGCGACTGCCTTCAGCTCAGGTCATGATCCTGGAGTCCCAGGATCGAGTCCCGCCTCAGGCTCCCTGCTCAGCGGGGAGTCTGCTTCTCCCTCTGATCCTCTTCCCTCTCATGCTCTCTGTCTCTCATTCTTTCTCTCTCAAATAAATAAATAAAATTAAAAAAAAAAAAGACAATCCTTTTGAAACCTCCCTTTTCCTTACCTCCCCCAACCCTATAGTATATAATCAGCCACCCCTCACAACCCCGGGGCAACTGCTCTTTCTGCCCACAGGTCCTGCCCCCCCCCCGCCCCCATGCTTTAATAAACCACCATTTTGCACTGAAGACAAGAATTCTTCCTTAGTCGTCAGCTCCGGAACCGACCCCACTGAACCTCACCTATATTCCAAAACTACATCAATACCAGCTCTTGGAGCATGCCCATGGCCCCTTCCTGACAGTCATCTTTACTTCATTATAATGTTAAAGTCTCCACTCTGGGGGGGAGCACAAGCTTCATTACCATAATATAGGATGCACATATAAGCATGTTTTCTAACTATGTCTGCAAAATCTTATTCCCACCTTTACTTGTGATGACAAAGATCCCCTTTCTGAATATTCATCCTAATCCTAAATAAAAGAAACCAGGGCACCTGTGTAGCTCAGTTGGTTAAGCGTCCAACTCTTATTTTCAGCTCAGGTCATGATCTCGTGTTCCTGGGATGAGCCCTGTGTTGGGTCCCGAGCTCAGGGGAGTCTGCTGGGGTTTTCTCTCTCTCCCTCTCCCATTGCCCCTCCCCCCGTTCGTGCTCTCTCTCTTCTCTCAAATAAATAAATAAATAAATCTTAAAAAAGGAAAGAAAGAAAGAAAGAAAGAAAGAAAGAAAGAAAGAAAGAAGAAAGAAAGAAAGAAAGAAAAAGAAAGAAAGAAAGAAAGAGAAAGAAAGAAAGAAAGAAAGAAAGAAAGAAAGAAAGAAAGAAAGAAAGAAAGAAAGAAAGAAAGAAAGAAAGAAACCCACTCACTCCCACTTAGGGAGTCACAGCTTTGGAAGTTATTCCCCATGATGTCCCTATTTGCTGCAAACAGTCTCCTTTTGGAGACTGTTTTGGTGGGGGAAAAATACAAGCTGGTTCAAGACATCTAATTTAGCTTCATAAATTTGATTCTTCCTATCTCTATGACCTTAAATAAACCACACAATTTCTCAAGACTTCAAGCTAAAGTAGTAGCTTCTATAAGTATTATTTTAATTTTTGGTCTTATTTTTTCTGTGTTCTACAGAACAAATAATTTAGTATCTTAAGAATTGATATGGTAAACTTTTCACTTGTTCAGTTTGTAGTTGCTATTATTACAATTGTTATGTTTTGATACTCCTTAAAATCTATTCTAGTTTGAAATAAAGTAAAATACACAGGGAGGATATAATTGTGGTTTATTTGTGAAACCCCTTCCATGTAATAAAGAACTAATTAATATTTAAGAGGCTGGAAATGGAGACTAACAAAAGAACACTTTTATTTGTAAACAAATGCAACATTTTTGGTTGCCAATACACATTTTTTTTATACAGGAGATGTGTGAATTCTAAAATGTACCTGGTTTAAACAATAAACAAATAAAATGTACATGGCTGGAAATAATTTTAAAAATTACAAACCACATATGTTAAAATATTTAAAATATCATTTGTTGAAATAATTTAAGTTCTTGCAATCAGCTGGTAGTAAAGTTGGAAAATTAAAGGGTATCCATTGTAGAATGAAATGCAAAGAACCCTGAAGAGACTATACCTTTCAGTACTGTGTCTCCTCTTAATGTCCTTGTAGAATATAAAAAATAATTTAACATAACATTAGGTTTTATGGTATTATAAAAATTATATGAGAGGCTTGTTCCAGTTTTATAAAAATTAGCTCATGTTGTGCATTTCCACAAGGGGCACTGATTATGCACACCTAAGACTCCAAAAGACAAAATGTGGGTCCCTTCAGCCTGCTTGCTGCTTTCAGCATTTGAACCTGGCTGAGTCTTTAATTAGAAAAATAAATAAAACATGAAGCATAAATAAGGAGGGTAAATGAAAACTACATACTGGGACTAATCTAAAAGACTATTTTCTGGAATAGTTTTCACAGGTTAAAAAGCAAAATATGGGGGTAAAAGGAGGATCTATTCTTTGAGGGCAAAGAGTAAAATTTCTCTTATGTAAAGGAATAGCTGAATTATAATACAGAAAAAAATCCTAGAATAACTTATATTTTACATCATATTTTATTTAAAACTATTATTTAAAGAACATAGATATGAAAAAGAGGCAGTGGATGCTTAGCTAGATTTCTAGTTAAGAGTTAACAGCTAAGATTAACTATGCATTATTAGATAATATGCCACACACCAATTTCAAGTAATCACCTATGAATCATGAGGTACTTTTTTTATACATACGACCCTAGGTTGAGATTCAGGATTCAAAAGAATGAAAAGTAGTATACTTAGAATATGTGGTTATGAGCAACAAAGACAAATGCAACAGTGTTTTTTTGTAAATTCAGAAATCTGTAAGTTAATGGGGAAACCATTAATTGAAATAAGTTCCTAGTATACTATGAAAGATTTCTAGTTTCTTATAGAAATAACTCTATTTTAGCATAGTACTCTTAGTTCTTTTTGGTAATTACACAGAACAACAACTTAGAGTGGGTTTAATCCCTAGGCTGGTTTTTTGCAGAAAGATAGAGGGCTTGTTTAAAAATCTATGTTAGCATAAAAATTGAAGCATTATGGGTTGAAAAGGAGAAAAGAAAGGAAAGAAAGAGGTGAAAAGAAAAAGGAAAAGGGAGAAGTAAACAGCAAGCAGAATTATGTGCCTATTTGAAATTACATGCCCACACTGTTTTTGTTAATTTGAATACCACTTTCACTGAAAAATGTGTCAAATAAGATATTTGCATTAACTAAGTTATTTTAAAACATATCAAAATAATTATCTAGTTCAGGATATCTTCATTATGTGAGGAATATATTTTTTAAAAACTCAATAATTATATTTCCAAGTAATTAAAAGCTAATTTGTGGGGCGCCTGGGTGGCTCAGTCGTTAAGCGTCTGCCTTTGGCTCAGGTCATGATCCCAGGGTCCTGGGATCGAGCCCCGCATCGGGCTCCCTGCTCGGTGGGAAGCCTGCTTCTCCCTCTCCCACTCCCCCTGCTTGTGTTCCCTCTCTCGCTGTGTCTCTCTCTGTCAAATAAATAAAATCTTTAAAAAAAAAAAAAAAGCTAATTTGTTGTATATTCTCTTCCTAGTCATGATGATTTTAAAAACATAAAGTTACATGTTTAAATTTATGTCAATTTAGCATGTTTTTTCACCTTTCTATGTAATATTTTTCATATTTTATTCCTAAATTAATCACATAGTGTAACATTTCAGTTGTCCGACCTTGTCCTTGGCATTTCACTTCTAAATGCTGTAGCGAATGTACTGAGTTTTAGCACATTTCCAGCATGAGAACCAATACCTCTTCTTAATGCCTCAAATATAACAAGTTAATCAACTGATTACAGTAATAGTGAAGATTAAAATGACAGCACACCTGTCACCAACAATTCTGAGAGAAGTTCTGATAGACAAAAACATAGTGGGGTTCAAAAATACTCTGATAAATAAAGGGAGGCTATTTCTCTTTACCAGTAGAATTTTCACTGCCATGGGATAACTGTGTAAACATGATTCACATCTCATTTGGTTTCCCATCTTTGAAATGTACAATAATTTATAATTCTCAAGATCATCACATAATTTCTAAATTGCAAATAAAGTGAGTGTTTATTAGTGCTTGTTATACACGATTTAAATTTTTCATAATTCCAATTTGCATAAAGTGCAACTCATTTTACACAGATTTTATGTTCACTGGCGTGGAGGCCTTTAGAAGGCCTTTGTAAGGCATTAGACAATCACATAAAAGGTAAGAACTTTAAAAACACAACCTTACTGTAAAATAATTTAACTAGAGAGTGTAAACAGAAATAAAAGAGCCCCAAACACTAACTTTGAACCAGTGTTCTGCTGCATACATAAAACCCCTCCTCCCTTAGCTAACATAATCCTTAATACAAGAATATTCTATAAATCAGTGCAAAGATAAAGACAAGGAATAGAAAAAATAACACACATGGGAAAGCTGCAAAGGTTACAGTAGTTTGCAAAGTTCTCTTAACTTTTATCCCTGGATAATAATTTCTAATTTTCTTTTAGTTCTGTGCTGGGAAATCCCGCAATCCTTTTTACCTTTTGCATTTATTGCTCACAGTGGGGCTTACCAAAATTCACCCCTCTAACGCCTTTCATTTAGGACAGAAATCTTGCTCTTCAGTGGTGTCTCAATCATTTATCATGTAGGCCTAAAAATATAGTTTTCTCAAATCTGTGCTTTTTTCTGAAGTAAGTAATTTGCCAAGTTTTGGAGCTTTATAATTGGTGCCATCAATTTCTTCATTTCAACTGTTTCAGGCTACAACCATAATTCCATTGTATACATATTTCTTTATTTTAATTTTTTGAGAGAGAGAAAGAGAGCATGCGTGAGCAGGGTAGGAGGGGTCCAGGCCTGGGGTGAGGGTCAGAGGGAGAGGGAGAGAATCTTAAGCAGGCTCCAGGCTCAGTGCAGAGCCCAACAGAGGGCTCAATCACAGGACCCTGAGATCATGACCTGAGCTGTAATCAAGATTCAGACATTTAACCAACTAAGGCACCCAGGCATCCCTCCAAATAGATGCACAAGTCTGGAAGAGTTTTCTGGCCAGTCCCCTTGAACAGCTCACTTGATAGAGACCATATCTAACCACAGCATCTTTTCATCCTCTCCATGTACTTGAGGGTGGAAAGACACAAATGCCAACTTCTAGAGCTGTTTGATAAATCTCTGGACTCAAAACTCCAGTGATTAGCAAGATTTTTTTTTCCCCCAAAGTGTAATCCAAAATGTAATGTTTAATCACCAAATTTTTGGCACAATTCTCAGAAAAATGAAAAGGCAGAAGCTTCATAGGATTTTCCAGTTATCTATGTAGAAGTTTGAATTCTAGTCCAGGGTAAAGGTTGTAAGAACTACAAAGGTTTGCAAAGTACCATAACCATTGAGTGTTAACAGAGCATTAGAGTTTGCTTCTTTCTCCCCCAAACACACTGAGAAATGTTAAAGATTCCCTGAAAAGGATAAATCCTTCAGGAAGCTGATAATTGGAATATTTGCATACATAGGTAAATTAGTAGACCATTATGAAAGACCAAAGTCAGATGAGGAATAAATAGTTGAGCTGTTTTATTGATAAAATTTATAATTATGAAAATAATTGCCTGAAGAAACAAGAAATTATAAAATTTGTTAATCTGAGAATTTGGACTTGACTCTAAATCACAGGTGAGGCAGGGAGTGGGGGACATTTATTTTCCACTTTTTATCTTTCTATTCTACTTAAAATTCATTTCTAATTATGTTTAGAGTGTATATAATATATATAAATGCCTTTAAGTTATGCTATTTAAGAGAAAAAAAAAGTCATTTCTAGTGCAAATATATATAAAATAAAAGTCTGTATCTTCCAGATACACAATTATCAATTATGTTTCAGATACTTTCAACACACAGGAATAGCATCACAGCCTTTTGAACACCAGATGCCATCCTACCTTTCCTTTCCTGGAGATACCTACACATAATTCTGTAGTAGATGTGTATTCTTGATGTCCACATTTCTATCATATCAATGTCCATATGTGCTTTCATAAACAGTATATGCCATTTTCATAAATATTAAACCTTTACTTAAATCCTTTCATTGGCGGGCGCCTGGGTGGCTTAGTTGGTTAAGCGACTGCCTTCGGCTCAGGTCATGATCCTGGAGTCCCTGGATCGAGTCCCGCATTGGGCTCCCTGCTCGGCAGGGAGTCTGCTTTGCCCTCTGACCCTATCCCCTCTTATGTGTTCTCTCTCATTCTCTCTCTCTCAAAATATATAAATAAAATCTTAAAAAAAAAAATCCTTTCATTGGCAGTTTTCCATTAAAAAATTATAAATATTCACTTACGGTTATTGACAGTTCATATATCCTCTTCTGTGAATGGCCTTTTTTGTCCTTTGCCAACTTTTTTTTTCCCTTTTTATATATTGATCTGTAGGAGGTCCTAATACAGTCTTGATAATGGCTAAAAGTTTGCTAAATGCTTAGAAAAAAATCCCATCCCAGCCTGGAGTTTGCTTTTATCTCTATTAGTCCTTTGCCCTACATAAGATGTCAAATTTTCTTTTGTTTGTGTTATTCATGCTTTTCTTATCTTCTTTAACCTCATATAAAATCATTCTCTAACATTTCTAAAAATATTTTAAAGCTTTGCTTCTCATGGAAAGATCTCCAGGCCATCTAGAGTCTCTTTTTCCTGTATAGTGTAAGTAATGATCTATTTGCTCTTGCCATATGAAGGACCATTTGTCTTGAGCACTATTTTGTAGAGCATCCACACTTTCCTCATTAATTTACAGTGCTTTTTCAGTAATTTACCAGTTTCCTTTCCCATACATGTTTTTTCTATGTGTCCATAGATATAATGACTTAATATCATATGCAGGGATATTGCACCTTCTATGTTCAAAACTGATTCACCTATTTATGACTCTATGATTTATATATTAATATTATTTTCTAATTCTATGAAAATACATGTAGAATTGGGTTTAAAAATATACTGATTGTTAGATACTAGTATTAAAAATAATGGCATTTTGGGGCACCTGGGTGGCTCAGTCGTAAAGTGTCTGCCTTCGGCTCAGGTCATGATCCCGGGGTCCTGGGATCGAGCCCCGTATCAGGCTCCCTGCTCAGTGGGAAGCCTGCTTCTCCCTCTCTCACTCCCCATGCTTGTATTCCCTCTCTCGCTGTGTTTCTCTCTGTCAAATAAATAAATAAAATCTTTAAAAAAAATAATGGCATTTTGATTTTGAGACTTCAAAATCCTTCATATATTGTCATGGGTGTTTTTTAAAGATTTATTTATTATTTCTTTTTATTTATTTTGAGAGAGAGAGAGAGAAAGTGCATGTCAGTGGGGGGTCCAGAGAGAGAGGGAAAAAGATAATCTCAAGCAGACTCCCCACTGAGTGCAAAGCCCAATGGGGGGATTCTATCTTATGACCCTGAGAACATGACCCAAGCCAAACCAAGAGTCGGACACTTAACCCACTGAGCCACCCGGGTGTCCTATGCCATGTGTTTTGTATTGATTTTATGTCCTTCAAAAAGTTATCTAAAACTATTCCTATGAGCATGTACATCTTTCATTAGTTATGGATTTTTTAATATAAATGTGCCTAAATATATATATATGTATACATATGCATGTATACATATATATATATATATATATATATATATACACACACATACATTCTTTTTCCTTATTGATTATTGCAGTAGTATATAAGTTAATTAACTTTTTGTATATTTATTTTGATCACAGCAGCATTTCTATATGACCTTCTAATAGTTTATAGTTGTGAGGTCCAAGTGAGCTTTTCTGGCCACCTTTTTTCTAAATGGCCACACCAAAATTCCCTAGATCTCTTCTTTGCATTTTTTTCTCCATAGCACTAAACATGTTATAAAAAATTATAAACTCTGCTTATTTTTTTATATACCTCCATGGGTGGCTATCCACTTTTTTGATTCATGAATGATACTTTAGAAACTAAGCCTGAGCTAGAGACTCATATGTGTAAGATAGCATATTGGCCTAGACATGACCACTCAGAATGTTAGGAAAAAGAAGAAAAAGATAGCACCAAGAGAGGTTAGCTGAATAGGTAAATGGAGAGCACATACTAAGCAAAAGTGCAAAAGATGATTCTAGAGATTCTTTCACTCACTGTGTAAGAAATTCATCAGGCCGAGGCACCTTGACCTAACCCAGTATGTTTTTCATTAGTAGGTGAGTAATTAAATAGTTTTGTGCCACATGATGGAATATGTTATGACTAAAACTCTTTCTCTCTGATACTTGTTAATGTCATACATTTATAACATAATCCCTTTATTTGTGGATGTCAGAGACAAACGTCCTGGGGCTCTGGTTCCAAATATACAACTTACTAGATCTGCAGTCCTTGAGAAAAATCACTTAATCTCTCTAAGCCTCTGTTATTCTTCTATAAACTAGGGATAATAATCCCTACAGTAAAGGATTATTGAACAGATTAAAGATAATGCATGTAAAGAGCACTTGGCATGCTGCCTGATCCACAGGAGGTAGCCAGTGATTAAATGCTGTTTTATTCTTGCCCTTATTATTATTTGACTCCCCACACAGTATGCTGGTGTGAATCTCCATCATTTCAGCAATAAGTGGCATATCTGAACTGACAGATGAATGCTCTGGAGTGTGTTATTCTTGTTTTTCTTATTCTGGAGAACAATTGATCTCTAGTATCTACCCTTATTTGAAGCTAGTCATTTCAGAACATGTAATGATACACCCTAAATGAAATGACCTCCATGAATACTAATTTACATAATCAGAAAAAAACCATTGGGAATCTTAAAAATGTCCACCGAGTGCAAAACAATCACTGATACTCTCCTAAATTACAGCATTGAAATCAAAGACAGTTCTACAGGGTAAGCAGCGTGGCTTTCATTCAGTCAATCATTTTTTCTATAAAGTTGCAATTTTAAATATTTTATTTATTTATTTATTTGAGAGAGAGAGAGAGAGAGCACGAACAGGGGGAGGCACAGAGGGAGAGGGAGAAGCAGACTCCCTGCTGAGCAGGGGTCCTGGCGCGGGGCTCGATTCCAGGACCCTGAGATCATGACCTGAGCCGAAGACAGACACTTAACCGACTAAGCCATGCAGATGCCCCTATAAAGTTGTAATTTTAATGCTTAAATCTATATTCAATAATTTCACATATTTATTAAATTTGTCACTGCTAGGTAAATGAAGGCGGTCAAAGATGTTGGAGCATCACAAACAACAGTTCACTTAAGAGACCACCACTGGCCTTAAAGATAGAATCAAGACAGACGAAAGTCTTTCAGCATAAAATTATAGGAAACACAATTGCTAACATCAAATATTTAGCTTGCTCCACCATAGTGTCTTTTGAAAAGTCAGTTTAGTACAGTGATTAAGAATCATCTCTGAAGATTCAACCAGATTTTGAATGTCAAGTAT
The DNA here is from genome assembly GCF_002201575.2 of Neomonachus schauinslandi. Taxonomy (NCBI): domain Eukaryota; kingdom Metazoa; phylum Chordata; class Mammalia; order Carnivora; family Phocidae; genus Neomonachus; species Neomonachus schauinslandi. The sequence goes on along the minus strand of NC_058408.1, from coordinate 17,082,166 downwards.
GTTACTCATAGGCATGTTAAATAAAAATCTCTAAGTCTCAATTTCCTTATCGGTGAAATAGAAACAATAAAACTTAGCTTAGTGATTAATGGGGAAACCTAAAACTAGTCTAGCCCTTGACATATAAAAATTACATCATAAGGAGTTCCTGTTTTTAACCATTTTTAAAGATATTCTTTGCTGGGGCAAACTGACATCCCTTTGTGGATTGCTTGTAAGGAATTCTGCCTGAAAACATTAAAGAAAGCAGAAGAATGGAGGATTTAATGGGAAAAAAGTGTATCAAAATAAAGGAATAAAAAGAACTACTACTGATACCAATGCTATATTGAAGAGTTAAATTAATAATTTCTACATTTTTCTACTATTTTTTTTCAAAGATTTTATTTATTTATTTGACAGAGAGAGACACAGCGAGAGAGGGAACACAAGCAGGGGGAGTGGGAGAGGGAGAAGCAGGCTCCCCGCTGAGCAGGGAGCCGGATGCGGGACTCGATCCCAGGACTCCAGGATCATGACCTGAGCCGAAGGCAGTCGCTTAACCAACTGAGCCACCCAGGCGCCCCATTTTTCTACTATTTATGAGAAATATGCTAAGTCTACAGAGAAGCAATTTGTTTTTCTAAATAGATTACTCATTTAAATATATTGCATGTGATCATTTAAAGACATCACTATTAAAATGTCTAAATAACTCTTTCAATTGGCAAGTAGTTTAGGATTGGTTCTGTGGAAAAATGTGTAACATCAATCTTCTTCAAAACTTCTGAAACAGAACTTTTTCACTTATAATACTTAGGTGAAAATTAAAAAAATATATATCTTTAAAAAAAAATACATTGATTTCATAGTTTTAATATTGAGCAGTTTCTCCTATGATCAAACTATTGTGTTAAAATTGTATTTGTTTTCAAATGACAATGAGTACTATTAAATATTGATTTGTAAAAGAAGAAAGGAAAATTCTTAAACTACTATAATTATACTTTTGAGCAGATAATTATATGGTTTAGCTATTCCATACTCATTACAAGGTTTAGCCCTGACACCATGGTGAAATACATTTTTTTTTTTTTGCTAGAATTTATAGTAATAATGAGAAGGACTCAAGGGAGAGAAAGTATAAGAATGAACCTTCCTGTGGATATTTTTTAGAGCTTTTATTAAAATTGGCACATTTCAAGGTCGGTTAACAATCACCTTCAAACATCTAAATTAATTTCCACATGTAATTAAAAGGAAGACTATGCACTGGACATAGATACTTATCTATTGCAGTCCAGTTCTGGTCTGTCCAACAGGGAAGTAAAGTACTGGACAAGAAATTCTAGGATTTTCATCTAATAGAAAATATACCTAAAGAACTATATTTTTTCCTAGCATACACTTAGTTATATGAATTCTATATATGTAAAATGTTCCTAAACAATATAATAAGTATTTATTATTAATGGCCCCATTATTTTATTTCTGTCACCGCTGCTATATGGGATATTTATTGTGTTAGTAATAGCATTTTTCTACTATTTTAAGAAACATTGCTAGATCTACTCTAATCAATTAAATTATATTCTAATAGATGCCTCATCAAAATATGTTACATGGTAGTTTAAAATATAACACATTTGGAATAATGGTTTCTACTACATGGAAAATGTATTCAAAACCTCATGTAAGAAAACATCATTACAAAGAAATGAATTTCAAAAGGGCAAACTATACCTTTTCAGATACATCATTTAAAAAATATTTTGTGTAAAGTACACAAATAACAGGAGATTGTTAACTGTGTTCACACTACTGGCTAACAGTGGACCTTGCCTGAATTTCTTTAGTGTATTTTGCTATATTTTAAGAGAGAACTAGTTATATGCTGCTCAATAAGTATGACTTAATAATAGTCTATTTTTGTAAGTTCAAAATATTGTGGGCTTTTTTTTTCACTCTATTTCACTTTGTACCTTTAAGGTTTTTGGTTTATTAGGTTATTTTACTTTATTTGTCCCTTTTTCCTAGTATATATGTGGCTGTATTTTTACTCCTTTGGGCTTGTTGCAATTTTGTGAGTTGTTAAGATTATTTTACATTTTCCTTCAAAGTGTTTTCTGAGTTTGTTTCTAAGTTTGAGTTTGTTGAGTTCGAGTTTGTTTTACACATTCCCATTATTGGTATTACGTTTTTATGCTGGTTTTTGAATTTCTGATTCAGACTCTTTTTTTTCATATCTGTAATTTATTGAAAGAACAGTTAATAGAGAGTTGTGCTGACAGTTTCCTCTGATTTGGGGTTCTTTATTGGGGAGGAGTTAATTTAGTGAATTTTTTAATATTTGTAATCTGTACTGAATTTATTGTATTTTATTTATATAATGTTTTACCTCTTTTTGCTTTATGAATATTTTGTACTGGAGTTTTTAAAAAGTAATAGCAGATGATCATAGAAGTTGAAAGTGACAGCATCCATGTAGCTTAATATGTATCTTCATTGAAAGAAACGCTTTCAGTTCCTCATTCTAGTGCACTTTCTTTACAAGTTTTAATTTGTTTTGTTTAAGGTAGTTGTTCCTCAAAAGTAGAGAAAAAGAAAACATAACAAAGTTATGGACAAAAACCAGGAGCCAACTCATTTTTATCTGAGCACAACCACAAACCAAACCATTTTTTTTTTTTTACTCATTCATGATATAAGTTTCTAAGTATATTAAATAATATTCTGATATCATGAAAAGCATGTTGTGTATTGTATCAAAAGAATTATACACCATCACCAAGTGGGATTTATCCCAGGTATACAAGCCTAGTTCAATACTTAAATATCAGTTAATGTAATTCATCATATCAACAGGTTAAAAAAGAAGAAAAAAATTACAGATTATTTCAATAAATGCAGAAAAATCATTTAACAAAATCTAATACTTCATTCATAATGGAACTCTCAGTAAACTAGGAATAAAGGAAAACTTCCTCAATTGAATAAAGAATATCTACAGAAAAAACCCATAGCTAACATCATACTTAATGGTGAGAAACTCAAAGTTTTTCTACTAAGATCAAGAACAGGGCAAGGATGTCCCCTCTCACCACTCCTTTCCAACATCATACTGGAAATCCTAGCTAATGCAATTAAGATAAGACAAAGAAATTTAAAAAAAAATGTGTATATACAGATTGAAGGGAAGATACAAAAATATCTTTATTCATAGATGACATGATTATCTGCAAAAAATACAAAAGAATAGACAAAAAAATGGAGAAATAAATGATTATAACAAGGTTGCAAGATACCAGGTTAATATATAAGAGTTAATGCTTCTGAATATACCAGTTTTGAACAACAAATGGAATTTGTAAATAAAAACACAATACTATTTACATTAGCATGCACAAAAATTAAATATTTAAAAATAAATCTACAAAATATATATATAATATCTATATGAGGAAAATGCTAACTAACAAAGAAGGACTAAACAAATAGAGATAATCCATGTTCAGGGACAGAAAGATTCACTATTGTCCAGATGTTAGTTCTTCCCAGCTTGATCTATAGATTCAATACAATCCAAATCAAAATCCTAGCAAGTTACATGGTGGATATCAACAAACTAATTCTAAAGATTATAGAGAGAGGAAAAAGACACAGGATAGCCAACATAATATTAAAAGAAAATAACAAAGTTGGAGGACTGACAGTACCTGATGTCAGAATTTACTACAAAATTTCTGTGTTGGGATAAGAACAGATAAATATATCAATAGAACATAATAGAGAGCACAGATATGGACCCATATAAATATAGTCAAGTGATTTTAGACAAAGGAGCAAAGGCAATAGAATGGATAAAAAAAGATAGTCTCTTCCACAAATAGTGATGGAACAACCGGACATCTACAAGCAAAAACAAACAAAAAAACCCAAAAAATGAGACACAGACATCTTATGCCCTTTACAAAAATTAACTCAAAATGGATGCAGACCTAGATGTAAAGTGCAAATATATATAACTCCTAAAAGATAATAAGGAAAAATCTAGATAACTATCGAAACAGAAGAGTGAGGTTGTTGTCTCAGAGTTGAAGAATGAATCCCGTGGACAAAGGAAAGTGAGCAAAGTCCCATCCTTTCCCTATTCACTATGACCCTGGTTTAGGTGATGATTCTGTGGATACAACACTAAAGGCACAAGCCATGAAAAAAGAATTGATAAGCTGAACTCCATCACAATTAACCATTTCTTCTCTGTAAATGACACAGTCAAGAGAATAAGAAGACAAGCCACTGGTGGAGAGAAAATATTTGCCAAATACATACCTGATAAAATATATATAGCAGCTTTATTCACAACTGCCAAAATGTGGAAGCAACCAAGATTGCCTTCAGTAAGTGAATGGATAAATCAATGTGATGCTTCTAGACAACAGAATATTATTCAGTGCTAAAAGGAAATAAGCTTTCAAGCCATGAAAACAAACAAATAACAACAACCAAAATCAAAACAAAATAAAACAAAAACATGGAAGAAAACTGAAATGCTTATTATTAAGTGAAAGAAGCCAGTACGAAAAGGCTATATTCCCTATGATTCCAACTCTAGGACATTTTAAAAAAGGCAAAACTATGGATACAATGAAAAGATCAGTGGCTGCCAGAGATTGTGAGAGCAAAGGTAAGGGACAAATAGGCAGAATACAGAAGATTTTTATTTTTATTTTATTTTTATTTTTTTTTAAGATTTTATTTATTTATTCATAAGAGACAGAGAGAGAGAGGCAGAGGGAGAAGCAGGCTCCCCGTTAAGCAGGGAGCCCGATGCGGGACTCGGTCCCAGGACCCTGGGATCATGACCTGAGCCAAAGGCAGACACTTAACCATCTGAGCCACCCAGGAACCCCAGAAGATTTTTAGAGAAGTGAAACTATTCTGTGTGATATTATAATGAGGGACACATATCATTATACATTTGCCCAAATCCATAGAATGTGCACACCAAGGGTGATCCCTAATGCAAACTATCAACTCTGGGTGATAATGTGTCAATGTAGGTTCATCAGTTATAACAAATGTACCATTCTGGTGGGGACTGTTGATTATGTGGGAGACTATGCACGTGTGGGCAGGGGGTATATGGAAAATTTTTGTGTATTCCTCTCAATTTTGCTGAACCTAAAAAAAAAAAAAAAGGAGCAAAAAAGAGAGAGACAAAGAGACAAATACCTACAAATACCAGGGTGGAGGGAGAAGTTCATAAAACATGTGACCACCAATGTTTGTAAAAAGAGTCTCAACTTCAAAAAAATATAAACTTTGGTTTTGGTTATCTTTTTCTTCCTTTTTCCGAAAAAGTACCTGAATTGTTTTACATTACTTAATCTTTCACAGAATAACAACAATGGTGGCAAAAACAACAAGAGCAGTAGTATAACAAAAAGAAATAGTAACAATTACTGAACACTTTATATAAAGGGCCATCTCTTAAGTACCATACACATTTTCTTTTTTTTTTTTTTAAGATTTTATTTATTTATTTGACAGTGAGAGAGAAAAGAGAGAGAGAAAGAGCACACAAGCAGGGGGAGTGGGGGAGGGAGAAGCAGGCTTCCTGCCAAGCAGGGAGCCCCATGAGGGGCTCAGTCCCAGGACCCCAGGATCATGACCTGAGCCGAAGGCAGACACTTAACTGACTGAGCCACCCAGGCGCCCCTACCATACACATTTTCTTTTTAAGATTTTATTTATTTGAGACAGAGAGAGAGAGAGAGCACAAGCAGGGGGAGGGGCAGAGGAAGAGGGAGAGGGAGAGAGAATCCCAAGCAGACTCCCCCACTAAGCAGGGAGCCCAGCGCAGGGCTGGATACCAGGACCCTGAGATCATGACCTGAGCTTAAGGCAGACACTTATCTGACTGAGCCACCCAGGCGCCCCACTACCATACACATTTTTTTAAAACAATTAAAACTTCCCAGAAAATTCTATGGGTTTAATTATATTACCATCTCCAACTACAGATGAGAAAACAGAAACTAACAGATTTAACCCTTTCCAAGTTGTGACAGCTAACATGTGGTAGAGGTTAAATCACTCCATTTGTGTCTACATGTCCTCTTCTCTAAAATGGAAGTATTATAATACATACATGAAGGGGATGATTGCAAGGACTGCCTGAGGTGATATCTGTGAAAACATTTATTACATATACTGTGCTTTAGGTTTATTTATATATTCTGTCTCTGCATCTTTTAATGTCAAGTATTCAGGGACATCATTACAAACTTGGGTTATTTAACTTGGTTTTAGCATAGTTTTATCATCAGAACCTGATGAGCTGTTGGCTGGTTCCCCCTAGAGTAGATGGTCTGAGGATTTAGCCATTTTCTAGTGCTTTGCTTGTTTCTTTGTTTATTAAAAATTCCTTCAGAGCTACTTGCCTATGATGTACATAGTTTTATGTATATTATCTGATAGATCCTGTACAAAAATTATTGTACCTCTACCCTAAGGTGCTGAATTGATACTTCTGTGCGTAGTTAATATATCTACTGACAAAATCCCTGCTGGCTATTGGATTATAAAGTAATTGTGATTCTTGCTAGAAAAGGCTCTGAGCCAATAGATATGTCCAAAAAGTCAACTGGATGAATTTTAGAATAGAAATTTTGATGAATCTATTTTGGGTACAGAGCTCTTTTTCCCTGTATTTGTGGATCTTGAAATGTTGTACTTGTAAATATTGTTAATTAAATGGAATCAGAAAGGAATAAAGTCATGTTAAATGTGCTGTAAGACAATGATGAATGGTAACTAAAGCGGGTCTTAAATATGAATTTCCTCTCTTTACTCGGATTAATTTCAAATCCTTATCATGTGGTTTGCATATACAAAAGAAAACAAGAAATTATAGTACCATCTGAGAAATTGGAAATTCTAATTTCAGGCATCTTAATCTGTTACATAGAAAGTTTTAATTTTGTGTGTTAATGTGATAGTTGCTGTTGTATTTTGCCAGAATATTTTATTAGTTGGTATAAATGGATAACTTATGTATATCAGTGCAGGGGCTATGGTTGGCTGCCCCAAAATGTGCCACTTTGGCTTAAAGATTATTTGGAGTTAAAAGTAATAAAAAGCCAGCAGATGCAGGAAAGGATCTCTGCCTCCCACTCAAGTGCCTAAATTTACATTGGAAAGAAGAGCCTGCAACAGGAAGAGAAGTATATCACCCTTTACTTAAGGAATTTATCTGCATAATAGAGCAACCTTGTTTTCCCCAAACATCTCTTTTCACCTTCTTGCTAATGAGTTTTCTCCCCTTTGTATCCTCAGGTGCCCAACCCTCTCTTTAGCTCAAGTAAGCTTCAAGTTGCCTCATTGTCTTTGGAATTTCTTATCTGTCTGGATTCCCCATACCTACACCCATTAAATTTTACTTTTCTTCTGTTGATCTGTCTCATGTCAATTTGATTCGAAGTCCAGCTAGAAGGTCCATAGGGCAGAGGAAGATCTTCCTCCCCAACATCAGGAAGCAAAAATTTTAATTTACAAGACAAAACATCTTAGAGGAATTTTTTGAACTTTATTTTTTAACTGATAATATTCCTTTCCCTCCCAAAATCTTAATAAAACCCTATGAAAAATCCTCATGAAGACAATAAAAATACTCTGTCAAGACAAGATTTGGGTACAATCTAAATCATTCTGTTTATGATTATTTAAAAGTTGGGTTAAATCAAATTACAACAAACCCTTTAGAACAAAGTAAATAAAGATTATAAAGCAGAATTCAAATTTAAGGCATAACACTAAACAACGATGGGTTTTAATTACTTGGAAGAACATTGTAAGTTGTGTAAATGTACTCCTTCAAGTATATTAAACTACAGAGAAATATTTTTCTAAAGATGTAAAAATGTTATATGGCTCAGTAAAATCACTTATTAGTCAACAATAAATCTCACATTAGTTTTTGACTCACCAAAAATGGTTTTAGGGAACTGTTCTTTGCTGTGATGCCTTTGAATTTGTGGTGGAAAACACAGAAAACACAGGCATGTGAGGTATTGTTTTATTTTATTAATATAAATTAAATGAGTAAGTTTGTTGCCTATTTTTTCATTACACAATACTCCTTATAACACAATACTTTCATAGATCAAGGTCAGGAAAATTTTTTTCTTCAGATGAATGGCTGGACTTCCCTCTATTAGATAGAGAAATAAGTGAATCCTGATTTATAAATATGTGGAATTGAAAGGAAAATTCTGTACTCTTATGTTGACTTTTCTGGGAGACAATTCTCTATGGTGTCAATAGATGTTTCGTGACAGTTTTTTTTTTTTTTTAACTATCTTAAAATATTCATGTGGGAAAGAGGCAGAAGAAAAATCATAAAATTTTCCTACTGCAGAGCAAAGAGCCTAGAAAAAGAGAGTATCCCCTCTTGCTCAAAGGACAGATTTTTTTTTTTTTTTCTTGACCAGAGTAATAAAAAGAATGACTTTCTCCAGAGCAAAGGTTGTATAGGTTTTCTAGCAGACTCTACAAGATAGGGTTTTCTAAGCTCAGGATTCCTCACCTAAGACATAATCCACTACTGGGAAAACAAACTCCTGGACCACGACTCATCAGCCCCCTGGAAATTTGGGGACAAAGGCAACTGATGTGAGCATGAAGTTCTCATTGTGTGGAGTAACAGAGTCCTTTGTCCCTCAATCAGGACTCTTGTGCATTCCACCAGTGTTGATGAAACTGTGACAGGTAAAGAAATCTCACAATTTTCACAACCTGTGACACACTCTCCTTTTTAAGAACTTGTTTTTGGTCTTAACTACATTTTTTTTTTTAAAGATTTTATTTATTTATTTGACAGAGAGAGAGACAACGAGAGAGAGAACACAAGCAGGGGGAGTGGGAGAGGGAGAAACAGGCTTCCCGCGGAGCAGGGAGCCCGATGTGGGGCTTGATCCCAGGACCCTGAGATCATGACCTGAGCCGAAGGCAGTTGCTTAACCAACTGAGCCACTCAGGCGCCCCTTAACTACATTTTTAAAAAAAATAGTTTTACATCCTAAGTCTCTTTTGGAAGTAGGTCGCTTATGCCTATTTTTATCTGTAATATCATATCTAAAAATCCTCACAGTTTATCTGAATCTCATGGCGTATTATCTCATGAACTTTAAATTCCTGCACCTTAGGGGAATAACAAGGAAACAAACAAACAAACAAAAACCCCACGTGGCCTGTTCTCGTCTCTCAACTCTGCAAATATAATGTGATACCGTAAGCTAAAGAGGCGGTATAACAATCTTTAAATTAAAAGACTCAGAAGCAAGAAATTCGGGGCTCAAATCCCAGATTTGCAACTTGTTTTATTTAGGGAAATTAACTTATTTTCACTGTACATCAATGTAATTATCAGTAATTAAACAATAATAAATCTCTTTATTCTTTGTATCAATAATGTGGGAAACAAAGGCAGAAGAATTATTACACTTCCTTACTACTTACAGACCATTGACAAGTCCTAGAAACAGGCAGAGTGACGTCTCCCTAGGGACTCAACCGCCTGGATGTTGACACTTTGCTAAGGGCAAAAGGCAATCTTAGCTTGACCCCCAGGGTCCTGTGAGTCTACTTTAACATATAAAAATTCCTTTGGAAACTTCCTTTAATCTCTACCCACCACCCCCCTGCCAAGATACATGTTGGTGATCATCCCCCCATGCTTCATTACTATATTTTACTCAAAAGGTTACTTTATTTACTCTGCGTATTTTAAAATGTGTATTGAAAATAAATCAGAGTACAAAAGAATGTGAACAATGTACATGTAGACTCTAAAGCTATGCTGTTCAATTCAGTAGTCAGTAGGCAAATGTTATCTAAATGTGAATTAATTGATGGTATATGTAATTAGAAAGTCAGTTCCTGGTAGTTAGTCACTACTAGCTAATGGCTACTGCATAGGACAACCCAGAATATGAACATTACAGTCATCAAAGAAATCTCTACTACAAAACACTGATCTAAAGCATACAGTTTTAATTTTAGATTGTTTTTCTTCTACCACAATATTAATGGCAAGACAATAATAAATTATTGAAATATTAATGGATATTTTAAATACTTATCACGTGACAGTCACTGTTCCACATGAGAACTTAGTGTTAGTTTATAGGATCGTGATAATACAAAGAAGTGGGTATTGATGAAGTAGGAGATGGAGATTATTGTCTCACAGAGTTGAAGAATGAATCCCGCGGACAAAGGAGAGTGAGTAAAACCATAGAGTTTTATTAAGCAAGGATAAGAAAAAACTCTCAGGAGTGAGAGGGGTCCCAACAGGGTTGCCAACTTGGGCTTCCACTGACAGTCTTTTATTTAGAACTGACCAGGGAGCTTATGGCCCTAACATTCTTGTGACATCTTAGTTTGAGTAGGGACTATTGATAATATCTTTAATGGTTTACTTCTTCTTTGGGGTCTGGTTATTCTTTGTTGGTCACAATGTGACTGTCATAAAAAGACCCACTTCTGATGCCCAGGGCAGGGGTGGTCTGGTTTGTTCCCTTATCTCTGATTTCATTATGCCTCAGCATTTTTAGGATTTCTCTGAACCTGATCACGTAGTCCCCTACCTATCTCTCTCTAACTAGCCCTGCACTTCCTTTACTCAGTGAGATCCCTTGGATGTAAATCTGTGGGTCATATACTTGGGGGATGATTGCCAATATGTATCTTGGGGGTGCAGGAAGAGATAAAGAAAGGAAGTTTTCAAAGGAATTTTTATGTTAAAGTAGACTCACAGGATCCTGGGGGTCAGGCTAAGATTTCCTTTTGCCCTTAGCAAAGTGTCAACATCCAAGCCGTTGAGTCCCTAGGGGAATGTCACTCTGCCTGTTTCTAGGACTTGTCAATGGTCTATAAGTAGTAAGGAAATGTAATAATTCTTCTTCTGACTTTGTTTCCCACATCAATAAGATGTTAAAAAGTGATGTACTATGCGCTGGGTTAGAAATTCCATATATTGTTTTCTATACTCTTCTGTAATTTTGTAACTTTTAAAATAAATTGTTACTCTACACTCTTCAATGTTTTAAGGTATTTGACATAATTCATATACCTGCTAAAATAAAAATCTGTACTTCTGTTTTTCCTTTACAGTAGCCTTGAGGGGAAAGGGTTAAAATATGAAGAGGAAGAATTTGCATGGTTATTAGGTAGAATACAACTATGAGTCTTTGAATAAATAAGGAGAGTCATTAAGCTCCTTTTCTGGGACTAGAGATTTTTGCTATAGGTCAAGGATTGGTGGCGGTGTGATGATGTAGTTTTCATTGTTTTTCTTAAGAATTGTTGGGGGAAGCAAGAAGATGAAAAAATGGGGCAAAATAAGTTGAGAGGAAGTTGACAACCTGAGGCACAAAAACATCTGGAGTCAAATTTTAGAAAGATGAATGTTTCATATCAGTCGTAAGTTAAATGTTTTATTGAATAGCCATATATAACGGCCCATCACTGTTACTTTTGAACTTTTAGTGAAAATCCACTCTGCCTACAATGTATAAATGTTGGGAGGGGGGCTTAGGCACAGACTTACTGAACTCATTAAAATACTGTTATAAAAGCAAAATAAAAACTGATCAACTATAATGAAATAAATAAATTCATTTGGTGATTTAGTTGTTTGGTCAAATGTTTTAATAACAACGAGATTTGGCAAATTCATCCTTAGTAAATTGAGAGTTTTCAGTTAAAAATGGACATGGACAGAATTCCAGTGGCTGATTTTCTAGAGGAAAAAAACACCTGGGATGTAAGATTTTTACCAAAGAGAGACATAACGCCTTTATTCTTAATATACCTATCTCCTCTATTCAACATGAATATACTGCTATGTATTCAAGATGTAGATTAGAATGACGGTTTGAATAGTAATGTATAATTTGATGGTAAGGAAACTAACAAAAATGAATGGTGGTATAATCCAAAAGGACCAGGGAAGGGGTACTTACAATTAGAGAAAATAATTTACTATAGAATAGAAAATACTTAACAAAAGTAGTTATATATGTGTGTCAAAAGTTATTTATTTCTTCTTTTTTATTCTTATTTATAAAATATTCTATAATATGGTATTATTCTGTTTTTGCTTTTAAAGGGCATATTGTTAAGTGATAAAGACCATGAAATAAATGCAAATAGAGTGTCATGTGTAATCAAAAGTGACAGATAACTTTCTGTTGAGTTATTCATGGAAGTCCAGGTGTAAGTAGTAGCTTTTGAGCTGGAAGTAAAGGTAGTGTTTTGGCACGAAGAATTCAGAGGAAAGATCAGGGATTGCAGAAAAATAAAATGAGACTAAGAATTTGAAATTACAGATTATTATACAGAATATTTATCCATACCCAGATAGAATTAGTCTTTTCCTCCCTTTACTTTGATGATTTGAATTAATAAGCAGGGACACGATAAAATATTTAAACAAAAAATGCAAACAAAATAAAACCCACTTTTAATCAAGAGTGAATTATTATATCTGAGAATATACAATTTTCTACTTGAATTAAGCACCTCATATGGGAAAGTCTTCTGTATGAGTGCTGCACAACACAAAGGACTTTATAGTTGCAATTTTCTTGTAAAATGTTGGACATGGAAATAAGCCATATCCACAGATCTCACTTAATTATGCTAAATAAGCTTTAATTAGTAATACTTTGGGGCAATGTTTATGAACACTTAGAAATTCAATGGTATAATTACATATGTTGCTCTGTCATTGTTTAGGAAACAAATGATACAATGGCAGAATAATTTTCATGAGAAATGCTCCTCAAATAGCAAGGCTGTTCAGAAAACTTACACATATTTTCCTTTATGAATATAATAAAAATTAGCAGAAATATGGAAAATTTTCAGTACTGATATATGGTGAGTTTGCTTAAAATACTAAAAGCCCATACATGTAATTTATGAATAGTATTCAAAAGAATTATTCCAAGCAAGAAAACACATTTGCAAAACTTTCCAACATTAACAAGAATGCATGTAGAGTATATAAATATGCATAATTTTTTATTGCAAAAAATATATGAAAAGGGAATGAAAGGTAGATAAGAAAAAGATGTTTCAGTGAATAAACAATAAATAGGTCAGTTTGGAATGTTGTTCCATCATGTTATCTACACATATTTTTTAAATAATAACACAGCACTTCTGATTAGCAGTTAAGACTGAGAAGAGTAATTGTTCTTGTTCCCCTTTCAAACGCTGGTAAAATTAATGTAAAGGGCATTGTTAAGTTTGAAATCTCACAGAGACCAAGAAAGGGGGAGAGAGTGTGACAGAATCAAAATTTTCAAATCATAAAGGCAGATGGATATATGGTAACTGCAAATAGCAAACCCAAAGTACTGCAAACAGAATGATTTTTGGAGGAGTTGGAAATATTCACAGCTAGAGAATGGATAAATTCAGGTGTTTCTGAAATGATATCGATGTGGGGCTAGAAACAGAAGTGGTTAAAAGTCCGTTTTAATAACAGATCTCAAGGCCTCATAGTCCCTCCTACATATGACAGAAGTTTGGAGGTACACTTTCTGGGGAGGGGTAAGCACCTATATGTGTGTATATAACACACACACACACATATATGTATGTATGTATATATGACTGAGACATGTGCCCCTTGCCCTCACTTGGTACCATGACAGTGATGACCAGTCGTATTCTAGACATAGGAAAATAGAATGTTTTTGTCTGAGTGACCTGAGCAAAAAGACAAGACAAAGATATTTAAAAGTTTAGAGTCAACCAAAGAAATAATTCAACCAATTGTTCCATGGTAAAGAGGTACAGACTGTTGGCCACCACTCCAAAGCAACACACACACACACACACACACACACACACACAGAGGAATTCTGAATCATTTGGTGGATACCATGAACAATAGGTCACCAAGCATTTGAGAAGAGTTCACACATCAGGAAAAGATTGAGACCAGTTGACAGAATCTGAAGGAAACAGTATTTTTTTAAATTAACATATAATGTATTATTTGTTTCAGAGGTACAGGTCTGTGATTCAACAGTCTTACACAATTCACAGCGCTTACCATAGTACATACCCTCCTCAGTGTCTATCACCCAGCCACCCCATCCCTCCCACCCCCCACCACTCCAGCAACCCTCAGTTTGAGGAAACAGTATCTTTAGGAGAGGAAGGACAATTAACATGGAAGAAGGAATATATGGCACACAAAGTGAAACAAATTCAAAATATGAGGATCAGAAATCAAAGCGCACGCATGCGCGCACGCGCGTGCGCGCGCGCACACACACACACACACACACACACAAGAGAGAGGATAAAAGATTGTTGATGATCAGTGCATGAAGTCCATCATGCAACCACGATTTCAGAAAAGGAGAGCAGGGGAAATAAAGGAATGGAAAGTTTACGATAAACAGATATTAGAAATGAAGGATGAGGGTTTGCAGATTGAAAAGGACTCCTAAGAACCAAATATTTCATTTAGAAAATGTGCACACAAATTGAAGAATACAAGGGACAAAGGAAAGATGACAAAAGCTTCCAAAAAGAGAAAGTCCACATATAAAGAGTAGAAATTAGCACAGTATCAAGTTTCTTTTTAACATTGCTAGTACCCAGCAGACAGACAAATGTCTTCAAAATTGTGAATGACGAAAGGTTTTCCTCCTAAATTTGACAATCAATAAATCACTTACGAATTGTAAATTTAAACAACCTATATAGCCAAAAACCAATATGCCTCTTTTAAGGAATTTACTGAAGAAAGTGTTCCACTAAAATATTAATCCAAATAAAGAAGGAAGACGTAAATTCTTTTTTTTAAAGACTTGTTAAAAACATTTTTTATTAGAGAGAGAGAAAGAGAGAATGAGTGGAGGGAAGTGCAGAGGAAGAGGGAGAGGGAGAATCCTAAGCAAACTCTGAGCTGAGCACAGAGCCCAACACAAGCTTGATCCGAGGACCCTGAGATCATGACCTGAGCTGAAATCAAGAGCAGGATCCTTAACTGACTGAGCCACCCAGGCACTCTGTAAGATGTAAATACTTCTATATAACAGGGAACTCCATACAGAAAGAGAATTCCCAGGGTCATCACAGAGGGATCCGAGAAAGAGAGCTGTGCATCAGACTTAGCATCCCATCCAGCCACCCAGCAATGCCAAGGAAGCCAGGCAATTTATATTTTCACAAATTGGGAGTATGTATGTTATTGATGGCACTTCAGGGTCCAATTAGCAAGAGATGCATGGAGAACAAAACAATGAAAATGAAGTAATTATCAATATTATAAAAATTTTTTAAAAAGCAATCATGTATGCTATATAGCTCAGTTGTAAGTAAAATATTATACACCCATAATGAAGTAAACACTAATACATAGTATAACAAAAATAATTGTATAAATCTATTGGAGAATATACTGTATGCATGTTTACATATAGGGGTGTATGAATTGGATGTTCTTCTCTCATAATATTCCATAATAGCTCATAATCAACAAAAATGAGAGATATATTATCTTATTTATGGTTCTATAATTAAACCAGTGACTATCATTTTTTCAATATTCCATAAATTGCTGTCTAATAAATTTTAAAATTCTAAGACATTTTTATAGATTTTTTCATTACTCAAAATTATTACTTATAAAAAAGCCCATAATGACATTAATATGAAGATAAAATTGTTGGTGATAGTTTCTAAGATTTAAGGCTTGAGCACCCATTAATAAATTACCTAAAAACTGTACAATAACGAAACATTGTAGTTTTCTTAGCTTGGTTCAAAAAAACAAGAGAGAGAGCTTGCTACAAAGGATAATGATGTTCCAAGAGATTCTTAAACAAGAGCAATAAAAGAGAAAGTGGAGGAAGGGGGAATGTTAAGGACTTGATATCAATGATGTATTAGTGAGAGAGAGATAACATGTTTTAAATTCTTTCCATGGTAGAGAGAAGGAAACTTACTCTAGTCTGTATATCATTTAAACTCAGGGAATATTATATGTTCTTTAGGATATTTTCTTGGTCACTACTCTCATGTCTATCCCTATTCTCAGAGTTAAGGTTCATGCTTTTACTATATTCCATGACTCCCACTGGCTACAAACAGGTAGAGGGGGGATACTTGAACCATGTCAAGCCTCTTACTCCAAAAGAGTTTTTTACTCTTCTCTAATAATAATTTTAACTTTGGGGTGCCTGGGTAGCTCAGTCAGTTAAGCACCTGACTCTTGATTTCAGCTCAGGTCGTGATCTCATGGTCGTGGGATTGAGAGCCGTGTTGGGCTCTGTGCTCAGTGGGAGTCTGCCTGAGGTTCTCTCCCTCTCCTTCTCCTTCTGCCCCCTCCCCCACTTGCACTCATTCTTTCTCAAATGAACAAATGGATCTTTAAAAAAATAATAATTTTAACTTTGCAGGTTTACCCAGTCAGAATCTCCTAAAATTCATAGAAGAGTAGAAAATTCCATTTAAATAATATGATAATTTCAGTTCCTTATACAAGCATCCATTTTGAAAATCACATTTAGATTTTCTAACGTAGGAACATGCTTTCTTTTTTTTTTTTTTTTTTTTTTTTATAAATTTTTTTTTTTTTTTTTTTAACAGAAAGAATGAGAGACAGAGAGCATGAGAGGGAGGAGGGTCAGAGGGAGAAGCAGACTCCCTGCTGAGCAGGGAGCCCGATGCGGGACTCGATCCCGGGACTCCAGGATCATGACCTGAGCCGAAGGCAGTCGCTTAACCAACTGAGCCACCCAGGCGCCCCATGCTTTCTAGCATGCCAAAAATATAGCAATTAGAAAATGTTTTCTGCAAAATTTGGTCCCTTCTGGACAATGACTTAATCAAAATGATAGTTAATCACTCAAAACATGTTTCAGATTTACAGAAAAATTGAGAATATAGGACAGAGAGTTCCCATACAACTTAAACCCAGTTTGCTCTACTATTAACCTTTTACATTAGTGTGGTACATTTGTTATAATTAATGAACCAATCTTGTTATATTATTATAAAATCCATATTTTATTCAGATTTCCTTGGTTTTTATTTTAACTCAATGTTCTTTTTCTCTTCCAAGAACCTGTTCAAATACCATCACTTTGTTGTCCCATGTCCTCAGCATCCTCTGACCTGTGACCGTTTCTCAGACTTACCTTCTTTTTGATGACTCTGACAATTTTAAGGAATACCTAGTCAGGTATTTTATAGAATGCTCCTCAAGTGGGATTTGTCTGATATTTATTTCACGATTAGACTGGAGTTACGTATTTCAGGGAGGAAGACTACAGAGGTAAGGTGATACTTTCATCACGCCATATGAAGGATAAAAACTATCAGCATGACTTATTACAGATGATGTAGTGGTAAGATTTAGATGGTTTGTAAAACCTCTCCTGGAAACTTAATTATTCACCCTCTTTTTTTTTTTTTTTTTTTGGTTGACTATCAAAGAAGTCAGGTAAAATTATTTTTAACCAGATAACAAGATATACTTTCTTTTTGTATCCAGGAAAACAAGGATTCTCTAAATATGCCTTGTCCTATAAACACTTCTACAAAAAAATAAGCCTTTGAAATGGTTTGCTTAGAAATCTGCTTAAGATAAGCTCGATGTAAGAGTTTAACACAAACATTTAGACGTAGGTAGAAGGCTCATTTTCTATTTGAGGGCATATGCCAAATCCTTGGAGAAACTGAACTTCCTTTTTCAAATTCCAGTTTCTCTTCTGGCATTCAGGAAAGGAAGAAAAAAATAAAATTTGAAAGTAACTAAGATGTAGTCAATAGAAGACTCAGGAAAGTAAATTCAGACTCTCAGTGAAATGTGAGTCACTAACAGACGCAACCAACTACTGAGGTCAGGAAGAACATTTGCCTACCATGTAACCTGGCAGAGTGCCCTCAGCATCACTGAAGACAATGAATGCCCCCCCGATTCAAAATACCTAGAAGCAAACAAGCAATTCCTAGGAAGTACTTCTCTTGCTTCTGCCCACTGTGGCGGGGGTGGGGGGGTTGTGATAAACAGGAGTAAGGAGAAAAGAAATCATGAGAAATAAAAAAAAGAGAGAGCTAGTGATATGCCTACATTTTATCTAAAACCACTGCCAGAAGAGTAGACCAATCCAAAGCAAGGAAACACTAAAGAAGCATGTAATATGAGACAGAACTGATCAGCACTACTGACATTTGTACCCAGACAAGTCTTTCTTATGGGGGCTGTCCTGGGCACTGTAGGCCTCCAGTCAGTAAACACCAGTAGTTAAATCCTGCCTCCACCCAACCCCCTCCCCACCCCGGAGTTGTTAAACCAAAAATGTCCCCATACATTGTGCAATGTGCCATGTGGGACAAAACTCTTTTGAAAACCATGGATATAAACAGAAGGAAATTAAAGTCCACACAGTTTGAACAAACTGTTTCAGTCTTTAAAAAGCATAGCTTCTGTGGCAGAAAATTAGGGGGGAAATGTAAAGAGTAGTTCTCTAACAATTGGTTGGTGAAAGAGAAAATAATTAAAAGGGGAAAACATGGAAACCTTCATGATGAAAGAGAGCCATAAATCAGAGAACACACAATCTCTTTTCACTACCTCCCAAAAAAATCACACCCACTAAAGAATGTGGACTTTCCTACCCTGTTAGAAGTAAATGCCATTAAACTCGAAACCCTGTATACTACCCAAATTTGACCAAATGAATATGATGTGGGAAGCAAAGGCAAAAGAAAAATTAAATTTCCTTACTACTTACATACTTACCGTGCATTGACAAGTCCTTGAGACAGGCAGAGTGACCTTCCTCTAGGAACGCCGCGGCCTCAATGTTAATACTTTGCTAAGAGCAAAAGGCAATCTTAGCTTAACATTATCCCGACCCTCCAGGATCCTGTAAGTCTACTTTAACATATAAAAATTCCTTTGGAAACTTCCTTTATCTCTACCCACAAGATACATGTTAGCAATCATCGCCCAAGCATAGGGCCCACCGATATACATCTGAAGGGTCTCATGACTAAGTTTTATTAGACAGTAATAAATGACCTTTTCCTAACAACAGCTAGCCCCTCAAGGTCCTGTAAACCTTGCTTCCAAAATTCCTTAGAGACTTATGCTATCCCTAACACTTTCCCAAGTTGAAAGTATGTAATCAGCCACTCCTCACAACCCCAGTGCAGCTTTTTCTGCCCATAAGTCCTTACCCCGCACTTTAATAAAACAAGCTTTTTTTTGCACCGAAGATGTCTCAGGAATTCCTTCTTGGCTGTTCGCTCTGAACTCCAACATTTTCCTACCTCAGGTAGGGAAAAATTAAACCCATGAAGAGTGAATTTTAAATATCAGGAAATGAGATCTAATATGCCTCAAGGAATCAAATAATGTCCCTGAATAAAATCACCATAAAGCAAAAGACAACAATAAGATGGTTTTCAAATAATTAATCATATTGAATCATATTCAGAGTATTTATATATAATTACTTGTAATTTTATATATATATATATATATATATGTATATATGGGATAGGAGAATAAGGAAAAATCACATTGAGTCAGAAAAAACTGAAATCAAGAAGTTAAAATGAAAAGATAGTTAATTAAACTCAAGAAAGATATGAAAGGGAAAGAGAATGTGATTTTTTTTCCTTCTTTTACCTCACCAGGCATTAAAGAAAGGAAATATAAAACTCTCAGTAATAAAAACTAAATTGGAAGAGAGAATATATTAATCAAGATTTCATAAAGGGCACTGAAGGAGAGTAAAACAACAACTAAGGGAATAAAAAGGAAACAAAGACAGAGGTAAGATATGTATACTGAATCCTACTGCCAAACATGGAACATACAATTCTTTTTTCAAAAACACATCCCAGTGTGTCTTCTGTTTGGTTAAGGATTTCACAGCCTCAGCAATACTGACATTTTGGACCATATAAATCTTTGCTGGGATACGAGTGGTAATCCTGTGCAAGGTGGGATGATCACTGCACTCCTGACTTCTAATCATCAGATGCCGGTAGCATCCCCACCCCCAAATATCTCTGGATATTTTCAGATGTCCTGAGGGTTGGGGGGAGGGTGATCATTCCTAGCTGATGACCATAGACTTAGTGCTCACATGATGAAATATTTTGCCTGACTAGATGTCAAAGATTAGAAATTAAACAATGTTATATAGTCAATAGAGCAATGAATGATATAAATAGAACAGAAACAGAACTAAACAATATGGGGGCGCCTGGGTGGCTCAGTTGGTTGAGCGACTGCCTTCGGCTCAGGTCATGATCCTGGAGTCCCTGGATCGAGTCCCGCATCGGGCTCCCTGCTCGGCGGGGAGCCTGCTTCTCCCTCTGACCCTCTCCCCTCTCATGTGCTCTCTGTCTCTCTCATTCTCTCTCTCTCAAATAAATAAATAAAATCTTTAAAAAAAAAAAAAAAGAACTAAACAATATGGAAAATTGTTTCATGACAAACTCGCTTTGCAGAGCAGGGAAAATGTTTCTTAATGAATGGTTTTATGTCAATTAGTTATACCCTATTTGAAAAAACATGAAATTGGACTCCTTTCTTTCCCTAGTCATAAAACTTTAATCCAAAATAACTAAATCATAAATGTGAAAGAATGGAAGTACAATAAAATTGTAAGCAGTAATATAGGATAATAATACCATAAATCAAAATAAGCAATGTTTCTTACAGATGATATAAAAAATATCTACTATAAATGATAAGATTGGTATATTTGACCACAGCTAAATAATAACTTCTATTTATATATAGATACAATAAAGAAAATTAAAAATCAGGCCACAAAATGTAAGTTAACATTATAAAGATAGATTAGAGAGATAGATATGGATAGATAGATGGATAGATAGATAGATAGATACACAAATAGACAGACAACAGACAGTATCTGTAGATATAGATAGATGTCCTGGCAGAAGATACAGGGAACACATCAAAATATACAAAGTTCTTTTTTAGAGAAACAAGAAAGACAAAACCAAAACAGTATCAAGTATTGGTAGGGTGTGGAAACAGAAACACATATGTTTTTATTGGAATTTAAGTGGCATGATCAGTTTTGGAAATAATTTGAGATTTTCCAGAAACATTGAGGTAAAGCTATATGAGGAATGATGAAGGACTTTTTCTTCACTTATCTCAGTAAAACATTGTGGCTGTTGCTCCTAACCCTTCTTGCCAATCTTAGAAACTTACACCCCATCAACCTTAATTCCAACTCTGAAGGCCCTTCATCCTATCCCATATAAATACAAGATCATTTCCCCATATTTCCCAAGATTTTGAGGAGGGATAAAGCTATGGAATAAAACTAACTTTGATCTTCCTTTATCTAACCTATACATTCTTCAGGACACTTGCTAGTATTCTGACACAACAGTATTCTGAAGCTGTTTTTACCTTGCAGTGTTCTTAATAAAGGGGTAACCTAACCACTTTTGCTTGGATTTTCTCCTTCAATATTTATGATCCAGAAATACTACTTTTTATGTACCCCCAAAAAACTTCTAGTGTGTTAAAGAAAAAAGAAATCTTCAAGTAATATTTATTGTGGTTCTGTTTTTTGCGGCCTTAGCTGGAAAAAAGGCAAATGTTATTCCAGTAAATGAATGAATAAACAATGCCAAGTGAAATTAAGTATTACCTGGAAGTTAAAAAAAAAAAAAGCAAAAGAATGGATAGTTCTATTTAGCTATGCTAAATTGGGACAAAACACTGAGTGCAAAATGAAGCACAGGAAAATACTGAAGAGAGTCAAAATATACAACTTTAAACACTATATGACTATGGGAACCAACATATATGGGGGAAAAGTAAAGAATAGCGATGTGAGCGTAAAGACAAAATCTGAGTAATGTTTTTCACTGTGGGGCTGGAAAGGGGATGGCATGAGGAAGGGAGATGTTTGGGTGATGTTTCAAAGATCATGATTATATCCTATTCCCTAAAATGGTGCCTTTGACTTTTTTTGTTCTCTACATCCCACATCATTTACAAATATTTTTGTATCAACTCTATATTTATATAAAGAAACATCTGCAACCAAACTAAAGAATGAACCAGAAAAAGTTATGTAGAGAGTTTAAAAGGAAGAAAAAAAAGAGAGTGGAAGAAGAAAGAACAGATTAACTCATACATGTCTTCTGTGGATTAAAAGTGATAAACTCTGGAAAAACCTTTTCAAGCACAGTCATCATTTTCAACTTCAGCATTTGCTTCCTGAGATTCATCTTTTTCTTCAGAGGGCAATTCACGGTCAAGATCCATTATAACACTGTCCATGGGACTCTACGCCCTGAGACTGACTTACTGTTAAAGAAAAAATTTACAAAACTGTCTTTTTGCTGTCTTTTTAATGTTTTCTATTATATGATGGACTTATTTCATGTTAAATTAGTTTCCATGCTCACAATTGTTAAAGAGATTCCATTATATGAAAAATACTATTTACGTGCAATATTGCCGTTATTACGGATCAATTGATAGAGATTTATTTATGACAATTTAAAATGAAAAATAATTCCATTTTTAGACATTTAAGTCTTGTAAATTTTCATATGGCATACAATAATCCAATTGGATAGCTACTTACTAAGAATGGAGTAAAATTTCCTGAGTAATGTATTATCCAAAGACCATACCACTACTATTAAATGCTGTATTTTGCCATTACCAAACTGGATTAGAAGCATGAAATCTTTCTTTATTATAAGCAATAAAAGCAATTTGCCTGAACCTATTACAATATGTCTGATTTATTAACCATACCTTGAAGTACAATATGCTTAATAATTTACACTTTTGAACTACTTCTATGTGTCTTTATTCTTTAAAGAGAAACATAACTGCTAGCATACAGAAGAGTCATTATTCTAATTAGAAAAATACTGAAGGCTTAGAGTTCATTCAACAAATCAATATTTAATTAGCAATGTGTCAAACTGCAGATACCTGCTACTATAGTATATGTTACTAAAATGAAATGTTCGTTTATCATTGATGTAGCTGTGAAGAGTAGGTCACAGACATCCAAATAAAAATGGAATTAAGTACCCACATGGCACTGGCAAATGGCCAAAACCCCTCTTCCACTATGACCTCAACAATGGAAATATGTCATCAGATTTCTAAACAAAGCATTTCAGCTTTTGTCATTTTTATAGTTGGCCATATTATATGTGACCAAAAGGAGCTTAACAGTGGTAAAATCAGAGTAGAGTTTCACTGACTTCTGTTTACTCAGATATTAATTTTTAATATTTTAATATTTTAATAAGAAAAGACATCCATAAGAAATTTTAGTTTTTGTGTTCTTTATGTGCTTTAATGCATTTATATGATTACTACAGATAATGAAATCAATTATTTCTCCTACCCTTGAAAGACGAATCAACGTTAATGTCAGGTGAATATCCCAGCATGAAGCAAGTTCGATGTAAAAAGTAGAAAAGAAAAAAAGAAAAATGTTCATTATTTGTGGACTACATAGAAGGAATGCTGATTACATGAATACTATTTTTATAGTCTCATTTTATATTAAATATACCTCTTTAGAAATAAGCTAATGCATGCATTCAAAAATGTATATATATTTCATTACACTTAATAAATCAATGAATGCATTTATTGAGCACTAGTACTAGTACTATGTTGATTTATATGTGAGATACTACATTTGTATATAAATGATTTTCTAATTTGTGATATGTTCATATGATAGAATACTGTATAGAAGTTTCTAAAAACTGAAAATGAATGTACTAATTAGGAACAAAATGTTGAGATATGCAATTGAGATATGGAAATCTGAATTTGAGCTAAATATGTTTTATTTGAGATATGGAAACATTAAAATAACTGATGATAGGGATATTAATCTGAATGAAGTTGACCTAAAGTACCTTAATGTTTGAGAGACAACATACAAATAAGATATACAGATGTACATAATTGCATAAAGGGGGTCATATTCAATCTAGCAGCAAAGAAAAGTTGAATTTAGATATGCAAAGGTCATTCTGTGACATGGGAGAACACAAATTAAGATATTTTGTGTTGAAAAGTGATTATGAGCTTTGGAAGTGTTAATTGCCTGATGTGCCAAAAATTAAATAACAGAAAGAAATTAAATAATACAATAATGGAATTGAAAACTTGCTGTTGAGGAAAGAATGTGGTGTTGATAGAAGGGAAATAAACATTTTTACTAGACAAACTCAAACCTTTAAAAACCATACAAGTGTCTTTAAAAATTATAAACACACCTTATTTTAGCTATATCCCTACATTTAATAAGCCTATGTTTATTTATCTCCTTTTTAAATTAATGCAGCCCTGTATTCCTACATAAAACCAACTTAAATGCCTATTTTCGGGCGCCTGGGTGGCTCAGTTGGTTAAGCGACTGCCTTCGGCTCAGGTCATGATCCCGGAGTCCCTGGATCGAGTCCCGCATCGGGCTCCCTGCTCTGCAGGGAGTCTGCTTCTCCCTCTGACCCTCCCCCCTCTCATGTGCTCTCTCTCATTCTCTCTCTCACAAATAAATAAATAAAATCTTAAAAAAAAATGCCTATTTTCATAAGCATTACTTATTTCAAGAGAAGAGCATCAAGGGCCATAGACTAAAAGAACAAAGACGGGAAAGCCAAAAATGAGAAAAACCTTTTCATATAGTAGTTGTGTGGTCTCTGGGGCCAGATTTGAATCTGTACCATCCCTTCCATTGTGTGATCTTGGTCAACTTACTTAACTGTTCTTTATCTGTGTTTTCAAATTTATCAAATGCATATAATAATTATATTTATTTCAAAATATTCTTGTAAGTATTAAATTCATTAGTATATTTATGGCATCTGCAATAATACCTATTAAATAATGGGTGCCCAATAAATATGAATATAGCATTGACCATGTTCTTCATGTCACAGGGTTTGGCCAAACCGAGCAACAGAGCTGGCACATTTCACATTATAATTCTATAAAGCTGATTAATAAAGGACTACCATAAAACAGCTGCCATTACATTTTGTAATAGCTAAGCATTTAGCAATAGGTCTTTAAGATTTTTAAACGGAGAATTAAGAAGTCTATCAATGTGTATCTCATCCTCTCTCCTACGCCCACACTTATATTATACTTATGAATCTACCTGCTTCAGAACAGTGGCTATTCAGTGCACATTATGCAATCTTACTTCTCTGACGTTTTTCTTAATAGCAGAGGACACAGGAAAAGTAATAACTAGAGGAGACAATAAATCCATTAGACAATAAATCCATGAGAAGCCAATGAAAGAGAAGGCTTCTAAAAGGAGTAGCCAAATTAATCAATATAGCTTGGAGTCTCACTGTCTCCAGGCAATATTAGTAAAGCTAGTTTTTGTGACAGGTGGAAGCAAAAGTGGGGACTGCATGGGACAGAGTTTATGTGAATATATCTTCTAATATTTCTTTTCTCAAGGTAAGAGTGTTGCTGTAGTAGTTAAAGCAAAAGTTAAAGGTAGTCGGGTTTTTTCTTCTTGTCATTTGTTTTTATTTACGCTGAAGAAATTTAAGAATATTTATGTGCAGGCTGGGAGAGATAAATAAAAGAGAGAAAATTATTTGGAGTCAATCAAATGAGGTTCTTGAAAAGGGAGGAAGGAATGAAATCCAGGCTACTGTCGCACAAAAGAGAAACACCTTTTTCACCAAGACTGGGAATAGAAAGAAAGAACAAAATTCCTTTAAAAAAAAATTTTGAAAGTGATATTTAAGATGTATTTGTCATGAGATTGAAGTTTTTTTTTAAGTCAATGTCAGCTCTGAGGCTGAGGGAGTGGGCAAACAGGTCGAAAATGTGAAAATTGGGAAATCTGAAGTAGCTATGGTGGAGAATGCAGTAAAGAGTTAATTAGGGAGTAATAGCAGTGTCAGAAAGCATGAGGAGCCCAGTTCTTATGTATTCTGAATGCATAATGCCTATCATCTGTGCTGGTGCACTGCTGTATTTTTTTTTCAGCAGCACTCAGCAATCAGTGAGTGTGAATGTGTGTGTGTGTGTGTGTGTCTTAAAGACAGAAAACTATACTGCTCTGGATTTGGGGTATTACCAGGTGTGGGGCTGGAAGAAAATTTGGAAGTACATACTGAAAGTAAATCTAGACTTCTAGAATGACTGACAACTACCGTTACCTCATTATAATATTAAAATCCCCACCCAAGGAGGAGCACAAGTCTCATTTACATAACATACAATGTGTATATAGACATGTTTCCTTAAGGTGCATGTGCTACCTTATGCCTACCTCTATATATGATGGCAAGACTTCCCAATTGAAATATTCATCCTAACCCTAAATAAAAGGAACCCATCCACCCTTGCTCAGAGAGTCACAGCTTTGGAGGTTATATCCCATGATCTTATTTGCTGGAAATAAAGTTTTCTTTTGCAAAAACGAAAGAAAGAAAGAAAGAAAGAAAGAAAAGAAAGAAAGAAAGAAAGAAAGAAAGAAAGAAAGAAAGAAAGAAAGAAAGAAAGAAAGAAA
>NC_058408.1:16988557-17055544 GCF_002201575.2 Neomonachus schauinslandi | reverse complement strand
AAAGAAAGAAAGAAAGAAAGAAAGAAAGAAAGAAAGAAAGAAAGAAAAAGAAAAAGAAAGAAAGAAAGAAAGAAAGAAAGGGATGGAGGGAGGGAGGGAGAGGGAAGGAGGAAGAAGGAGAGAGAGGAAGGAAAGGAAGGAAGGAAGAAGGAAGGAAGGAAGGAAATCTAGATAGGGAAGAGTGTGTAAAAGGAGTAACTAGGGAGCCATAAAGTATACCTTATTTAAAAAAAAAAAAAAAAAGAAATTGTGGATTTAATTAAGGGAAGGAAAAGAAGTTTAAGAAATAATCCCTGTATGGCATATAGCAGAAATACACATTTCTTGTGTTAACATACTGAGAATTCTGGGTTAATAGCCTAAAGGAGCTACCATTACAAAAAGTTCCTCATTAGCATAAAACTGTGTATATATAATTGTTAAACTAGAGAAACTTGATCAGGACCTAGAACAGAAAATTCAATAAATGGAGATTATTATTTTGAATAAAACCCTTTTTAAAAAATATATAAATATCATTTTACTGTATACTACATAAAAAGGTATTAAAATACAACCATACTTAAAGATAATCTATTTTGATAATTTTTGGCTGATCTGGAGTCACAATTACAAAAGTACTCTGTTGGACTCTAAACCTTAAGTGATATCCATCCTTATTTCATTTTTAGACATATTATTGGTTTATATATCAACAGAGTTGAACTATGCAATTATCAATCTATATTAGGAATAAATTTTCAGTAGACCTATGCCACAATTTCACTAGTGACTCTCGATATTTTCCATTTATTTATTCTACAAGATAGATGATCAAATTGCATAAATAAGCACCTAAGTCTCCAGCACAAGCAAAAAGAAACTGAAAATTTGGGTGGCATTGAAAAATAAAACCACAAAATTGTCTGGAAATAGTTTCATACAGAGTCAGTTATGATAAAATAGACTTTTATTTTTAACAGTATTTTACATACTTTTATAATATTTCTATAAATTTTAAAGCACTTAATTGTAGGGATTCAAACAGCTAATGTCTCTTGAGAACTAACTTTATAGAATACAGCTTGACATTTATTCTGTAATCCTGGCAAATCACTCGAAGGTTATCTGCCTCTAAGCTACCACACCCAAAAAAACCAACAACAACAAAAACTATCAATCTCTTCCTTTGCAGAATGTTTGAGAAGAACATATGAGATAATTTGTTAAGAGTGCCTTCTAAAGTTTCTGGCATATTAAACACATAAAAATATGAGAGCTATTATTATTTTCTACCACATGTTAATTTTTATATACTGCTATCAGTTTTTTTTAATGTGTAAAGATGAATTATAAACATATATTCTAATTACAAAAAATGTGAAAGAATCTGACTATAAGAAGTGCCAGTTTCCCTCATTACTACTGTTACTGCAGATGAGAAATAAAATGAGTATTTTCTATCAGAGGAGTTGTACTCTTGATTCTGTATTGCTGCAACATCTAGACATTTTGCACTTGAGAGAAAGACTAGTTCTATTTTTATGGAGAAAAAAAAAACCTTTGTACTTCATAAACCACATTCACTTCTGAAAAAGAGAGCTAAGTACCTCTTCTCCTCAAAACAATGCAATTTGCTTACTGTTAAAATTATTTTTAAAGGTAGATTTGCACAACACACCTGGAAATTTTCAAAATATATTCTACAGGGCAATAAAATATGTGACTTCTATTTATTATGTTTCTTAGACACAGACATACTTAAACAAATACAGAACTATAGTATGAAACTAAGACAATTCAATTGATAAAGACATTTGGTAACAAAAAAGATTATGTGCAGTTAATAATGTAAATCATTCTGTTTAAAATATTCTATTAAAAATGCAAAGAGTATAGAATATATGACTGTCCCAGTATATTCACTTATTTTTTTAAAGACATTTTCAGAAACTCGTTTTTTTTCACAAAGGTATTCTCTCATATTGCTTTTTTAAAGTAAGAACCCTTAAAATTAACATACTTCAAAACAATCCCTTGACTTATGTAATTGAAGACGAATTTGGGCATACCAAATTCATTTTAAAATAAATCTCTGCCTTTCAGAACAGCTTCAATGCTAGCTATATCAGTATTTACTGTCAGCTATAGTAAAAGATATTATTTTTGAAATTTTATGATCAGAGATTTCTGGTTCAAAATGACAGCTGGCTTGCAGCCCCCAAGAGAGCCTCCCACAGCTATTCATTAAATACTGTTGGAGATTCAGTGAAATATTTTAAAACCCTTAGCAACCTTCTATAGTAATTCTGACAGATAACCTAATATTAGTGTCTTGTAGGAATTGAAACTAGTATGAGATAAGATAGCTACAGTTAGATGCAGGAAAAGTGGAAAGATACACAGTCAGGCTTCAATTCATAGATTGAATTCCTAATCTTCTAAAAGCTTATCTTAGAAGTAAGAAGATGCTTCCTAATTTTACCACCATTGATCAACGTACTCCAAGATGCAGAACCTCTGACAAGCAGAGGTCCTCTTAAAACACTGTTTTGAAGCCATTCTCTGAGACAGAAATTTCAAATCACTGCTAATAACTGGAAGAGCATAGGAAAAATCAGGTGATGGCAAAGTGCATTGTGAGGAGAGTGGTACCTCCCACGGGCAAATTGCTGTAAGTAAGGGCAAAGAAAACATAACCTGGTAGCAGAGCTGGCGGACAATGTAATCCTCAGAGGACAACACTGGCTCAGCTCTTTGGCTCAATACCAGAAAACCTGGAAACAACATTCAGAAAAACACTTAATCAAAGTAGAGCTGGGCCAGAAGATGAAGAACTGCCAGAAATTGGGAATTGGACCAGGAACTGTGCACATCCACCTTCCCTTCTGTTACAGATTTGAAAATAGAATTTGGGAACAGTGCCAGTCAACAGGAAGTAGAATTCAAGGTCAATTCCCTCATCCTACCTATTAAGAGCTAGAGAGATCTTCCCATACTGGGGATGCATGTGGAGAAAAACAATATGAGTACTGTGTTAAAAATACTATGGAGCAAGGGAAACTCAGGGATGGTATAAACAAATTTACTCATGGTTCTAGAAAAATATTGAAAAATGTACATAGACATGAATGGAATCAAGGAAGTATCTGCATGCCTGCACATTTATTAATCTATGTTTATGAGAATATATCCAGGGCGCCTGGGTGGCTCAGTTGGTTAAGCGACTGCCTTCGGCTCAGGTCATGATCCTGGAGTCCCGGGATCGAGTCCCACATCGGGGGGGGGGGTCCCCTGCTCAGCAGGGGGTCTGCTTCTCCCTCTGCCCTCTTCCCTCTTGTGCTCTCTATCTCTCATTCTCTCTCTCTCAAATAAATAAATAAAATCTTTAAAAAAAAAAAGAATATATCCAATGGACTATATAGTATAAAGAGATGATTTAAGGAATTTAAAGAATCAGAAATATAAATTTCAACAAATATAAGTTGATGAACTCGCTGATAATCAATGAATAAAAACCACAGTAAATAGAAACCACTTTTCCTATTACTTTGAGGAATTATTTTATTTTAAAGATAATTGATGTTGATGAAAATTAGATACTTTCACACACTGTCAGTGTGACTGTTAAATTCTGCAATCATTTTGATTTGAATGCATATGAATTTAAGATGTACAGTTATTACAATGGATCGTGGATCACCGCATCAAATACTAATGATGTATTTTATGGTGACTAACATAACATAATAAAATAAAAAATGTACAGTTACTAGCTTTCAAATAATATCACTTGCAAGAATGCATAATCAGCACTGGCTAATAGAACTTTCAGATTAAAGGAAATCTGTGTCTTTTCTGTGTCATATGTTAGCTTCTAGTAAGATGTGGTTTTTGAGCATTTGAAATGTAGCTACTGCACTGAAAACTGGATTTTTAATTTTATTTTTAATAAATCAAATTTAAATTTAATGGGCCAGTCGCTACCATATTTGACAATGCAGCTATAAAATACTGTTTAAGAATATTTATTGAAACATTTTTGTTATTGACAAAATAATTGAAACAACCTAAACACTCACAAATATGTCATAAATTAGTATGTATGCAAATGAATTAATAAGGTTGATCTCATAGATCCATATTAAGTAAGACTCCAAAATTTAATAAAATTTAAAGAATAGTAAAATATAAACAGTGAGCACTACAAAATATCAGCTATTATTATATCACAGACTGTACAAATTTAGGTATCTAACTTGAATATAGTGTATATATATACATATGTGTACATATACACAAATATACATATTATTTTTAAATAAATGCACTTCTAATTAAATTTTATGCAATTTCTAATACATAGCAATCCTGTTCTTTTTTAAAATTTATTTTTATTTTTTATTTTTATGTTTTTAATTTTTATGTTCAATTAGCCAACATTAGTTTTTGATGTAGTGTTCAACAATTCATTAGTTGCATACAACAGCCAGTGCTCATCACAACATGTGCCCTCCTTAATACCCATCACCCAGTTACCCCATCCCTCCACCCCCCTCCCTTCTGTAACCCTCAGTCTGTTTCCCAGAGTCCAGGGTCTCTCATGGTTTGTCTCCCTGTCTGATTTCTTCCCCTTCAGTTTTCCCTCCCTTCCCCTGTGGTCCTCCACACTATTCCTTATGTTACACATATAAGTGAAACCATATGACAATTGTCTTTCTCTGCTTGACTTATTTCACTTAGCATAATCTCCTCCAGTTCCATCCATGTTGATGCAAATGGTAGGTATTCATCCTGATGGTTGAGTAATATTCCACTGTATATACGAACCATATCATCTTTATCCATTCATCTGTTGAAGGGCATCTCGGTTCCTTCCAGTTTGGCTATTGTGGACATTGCTGCTATGCACATTGAGGTGCATGTGCCCCTTCTTTTCACTACATCTGTATTTTTGAGGTAAATACCTAGTGGTGCAATTGCTGGGTCATAGGGTAGCTCTATTTTTAACATCTTGAGGAACCTCCTTACAGTTTTCCAGAGTGGCTGCACCAGGTTGCATTCCCACCAACAGTTAGAGGGTTCCCCTTTCTCCAAATCCTCACCAACATTTGTTGTTTCCTGCCTTGTTAATTTTTGCCATTCTAACTGGTTTAAGGTGGCATCTCATTGTGGTTTTGATTTGTATTTCCTTGATGGCTACTGATGTTGAACATTTTTTCATGTTTTTTTTTTTTTTTTTAAATAAGCTCTGTACCCATCTTGGGGTTTGAACTCATGATCCCAAGATCAAGAGTCACAGGCTCTACCAACTGAGCCAGCCAGGTACCACCTAGCAATTCTGTTGTTATAGATAAACTACTGGACTTATTAATAAAATTCAAAATTAAATGATTTAAATACTTAATTTTACTTAACAAGGTACAAAACAAAGTATACAACAAAATGAAAGAGACTAGATGGAATTGTTATTAGAGTAGATGGAATCGTTATGGACGAAAGGGAAATGAAAGACAAAAAAATGAAGTTATCAAAAAAGGAAAAAAACACAAGGGGCACCTGAGTGGTTCAGTCAGTTAAGCATCCAGCCCTTGATTTCAGCTCAGGTCATGATCTCAGGGTCGTGAGATGGAACTCTGGGTTGGGCTCTGCATTCAGTGGAGAGTCTGCTTGACATTCTCTCTCTCCCTCTTTCTCTGCCCCTACTCCCCTACTCCCATAAGCTCTCTCACTCTCTCTCTCTAAAAAAAAAAAGGAAAAACAATCAAGTGCCTCTTTTAAATCAACTACAAAACAAATAAACAATAAACAACATCATGTAAAAATAGAGAAATAAAAAGTATATAGTAATATGAATGAACTAGAGAAAGAAATATAGGAATGAAATTCAGTGTAAAAAATATTAATGAGGGGCGCCTGGGTAGCTCAGTCAGTTAAGCAAGGGTCTGCCTTTGGCTTAGGTCATGATCCCATGGTCCTGGGATGGAGGCTTGCGTCGGGCTCCCTGTTCACTGGGGAGCTGCTTCTCTCTCTGCCCCTCCCTCCTGCTCCACTCCTTCTCACTTTCTTTCTCTCAAAAAGATAAATAAAAATCTTTTAAAAAAGAAAATATTAATGAGGTGGTTATAGCACTAACTGAACACTCACAAGGAAATATACAAAGGAGTAAACATATGCTGAGAGAAGGAACTGGAATTATGACTGAAATGTCCAAAAAAATTGGGGGTCCGTGCTTACTCTTTTGAACTAGGATAAGACTAATCATAAACTGCTTTTCTTTTTTCTTTTTTTTCTTTTTTTTTTTTTTTTTGGTTACAACACATTTATTCACGTACCCTGTTGTGTGAGCGGGTGGTGCTTTTCACTTCCAATAATTGAATTAGGTTATAACAATTAAAATTCCAGAAGGCAAACTAGTAATTTATTGGTGCTCATGAGCATAAGTTAACAGACATGGTACCACATAAAGGAATTTTAAAAACACTTCTAAACTTTTGGTATAGTTTTGAATATGGACCAGTATACTTTGGCAATGGACCTCATAGATTTCCAATATGCTTCTAAATCCCATGGTTCTCTTCAGACACAAGAGGACAAATTTGGATTTAACTTTTGAATTTTAGGAATTTAACAAAGATTCTTCAGAAGCTGGAAAAGGCCAACATTACTTAAGCCTATACTTACCACGAACACAAAGTTGTTTGTGGTAAGTATAAACTGCTTTTCTGACAAGAGGGAAAATTAAATAAATATAAAACTGCTCAAGGGCTCTTATATCTGACCAACAGGATTTCTCTATTAAATTAAGTAGTTTGACTAGATAGAATCCATCCAGTTCTCAAATATGAAATTACCCTTAGCTACCTCTAGGAGTATAGAAGCATAGAGAGTAAAAGGAATATATCACAACCTGATAAGTATCTGTAGACATTTTTGAGAACCAAGTTCTTTGAAAAACCAGTTGTGAGAAAGTTAATGAACCAATCAGCCAAACAAATTTTCCCTGTTTTAGCTAATCAGAAAAAAAGAAAAAGGTCTATATTGCAAGGATTGTTATAGCACTCTAGTAATTTAAATGATAGGCAGTGTTAAGATTTTTTTTGTTCTGTCTGAACAAATTTAAGTATAGCACAGAGAAAGAAAGAAACAGATGCTCAGTTTAACCTGATGATGTGTCTCCTATAGTATTCAGGAAAAATAAATATTAGCTCAGAGATAAATTTCCAGTGTGAAAGGGTTATTTACAGTTCTTGACCAGTACTCCTGACATGTCATTCAGATGCTCATGAAATCCCTTGGGTCCAAGAGGGGCTTCACTCCTATCTGTGGTCTCAAGTTTCTACACCCTTACTAAATAAAGAGAATCCTAAAAACATCTCCATTTAGGACCCCAAAAAGTCTCTTCTGAAAGATTTCTGGCTACACATTCTCATCCCAAAAGTCTGGTAAATTCTGGATTTCTGCACTATATACACTTCATTCAGGTTAGAATGCCCAGAAACTGAACAGTCAGAAGAGACCTCTATCTTCGGTTCAAGCAACTTTGTCAGGCAACTGACAGGTGATGAGACACCGAGATTACTCTCACTCTATCATTACGTTTCATTTCCTCACCAGGTAAACTCGGGCAGGAACTCGCATGTCAGGAGTGACAGCAGGGAAAGGCAAAATCACGCTGCCAGGCCACTGAGAGTCACATTAGTCAAATCCCGGTGGGAGCCAGCTAGTTTAGCAGCCTGACACTGCCAGATCACATAGGGGTCAACCCTTTAGGAGTGCCAGCAGATGAAGTTCTCAGGTCTTAAAAAAGAATTCTGTCATTTCTAGTGAAGGCCAGTAAAGAATCCTAAGCTGTGACAAATAGATACATTTTAAGAAGTCCAATTCTAACTTTAAAAATGTCTGTTCTCTGGTGTACCCGTTCTAAAAACAAAGAAAATGTTATAAATAAAAATATATAAATTCTAATTGGAAGATATATTATCCCCTAAAGAACTGAATAATTTTCTGGAAAGTTAAATCTATCAAAATTGAGCTGCACTCAATCTCTTCTTCATTTTGGGGCTCGCAGTGCACATTGGAAAGAAAAATACTATTACCAAACACATAAAAATATATGTAATATGCTTCATGCCACAAATTAAGAAAATATTCTGGTGTGACATATTGCATTTGGTATTCTTGTTCTTTAGATTTCTTACACTAATGTAAGAATTCTCTTGGATGAAAGTTAGTAAAAACATTCTGATTAAACATAATGAGGATTGGGTATCTGAGCCTCTAGTTTGTTACCACTCATCTGGAGGAAGCACAAATTTATGATACTGTAAATGGTATGTAAATTGGTTCAAATTCAAATAAAATCTCAATTTCTGGTTACAAGTGATAGTTGTACCAGTTTTGTTTCTTTTTTTTTCTTTTTTTGGTACCAGTTTTGTTTCTCTTAGTTATCTTATTTATTCATTTATTATTCATTCATTCATTTATTCATTCATGTATGTATGCATTTGATTTTTATATTCTCTATTTTTATTTAGTAAGGTGAACTCCTACAGGCATAAATAATTTCAATAAGATATATTTAACAATAATTACCCTCCATAATTATAATATTAATTCAGATGATAAATGATCAAGTCTAAAATTCTGCAGTCTTATTTTTGAAATTTATTTGTTTTCTGTATCACTTTAGAGAGAAAAGTGGAAAAGAGGTCTATTAAATTAACATACTTTTTTTTTTTTTTAAAGATTTTATTTATTTATTTGACAGAGAAAGACACAGCGAGAGAGGGAACACCAGCAGGGGGAGTGGGAGAGGGAGAAGCAGACTCCCTGCCGAGCAGGGAGCCCGATGCGGGACTCGATCCAGGGACTCCAGGATCATGACCTGAGCCGAAGGCAGTCGCTTAACCAACTGAGCCACCCAGGCGCCCTAAATTAACATACTTTTGAGGAAATTGACAGTAAAGCCCCATTTCATAAAGTTTGTGTTTCTATTGGGTAAAAAAAAGGATAAAAGCCTTTTATGCTCATCTAAAGCACTAAAGGACTTACAGGGCTAAGGACCTGAAAAGTGTGAAGAATGTTTCTAAAAGGCTTTTGATGGACTCAATATGGCCTGAAGAAAAGTGTGAGAAGACAGTAAGGGCATGGAAATAGATATAACTAAATACAAATTCTAGAATCTCCCTTCCTTTTACCATTCTTATATTTTTCCTCTTTCCCTCCCTCCCTGCCTTTATTCATCTGTCCTGTAGAAATTTGTGATTTTTCTCCCCAGTTCTCAGCTTTTATTTTTTTCATGATGGATCCTATCAAGGACTTCCTCACTTAGGAATTATTTGGTGTTTCCCCCCCATTTATCCCTCTCTGTTCCTATTCCCTCTCTATTTGCTGCATAATATTATAAACTGGCATCCACACATTTTACTTATTGATTATATTCTTTATACATGACATGTAATTCCACACTTTAATGCCTTGCACATGTGATTACTGGTTGGGTCATAGAACATATACTAAACTTCACTAAGTGAAATGCCTTATTCATTAAATGAATGGCTTCACTAAGTGAAATGTTAAGTATTAGCTTATACTCCCACTCACCATCTATGTGAACTCCTCTTTCCCGATGCTCACTGTGAGTTGGGATATTTCAGCTTTCTATTTGGCTATTCCTAGGGTTGCGCTGAGATGGGAGATCAAGGGAGCTGTTAATGCCCAATTGGAGGATGGCAAAGGAATTTGAGAGGGCAAAGTGCCTTGATGCTAGGACCTGAGGAGTATATAGTGGTCCCTCATTTTAATTTAAAGTTGTCTGATTTCTATTAATTTTGAGTATCTCATTTGATAGTCTTGTTCTCTGCAATTTTTTGTCCATTTTTGCATTGCATTTCCTATCTTTTGGAAGTTAATTTGTAATTGTTTCTTATATGATTATTTTAAAAACTAATTTTATAATAATTAACCAAAATTATTACCAATGTATATATTTCATATGTGAACATAGTTTATATCACATATAAATACATATCATATGAATATATGATATATAAATATATATAAATATGAATATGCATATGTAAAATACACATCATATATAAATATATATGAATGATTATGGACATTCTAGATATTTATACCTTGTCATTCTAAAGCTCTGCAAATTGTCAGCTCACAGTTATCACTGATCAATTTGGAAAATTATGCATTCTTTTGTATAGAAATGATTAAGATTATTGTAAACAAACCTATTATTTTTCATCATCTGGTTTGAAATTTTTATATAGGATGAGGAAACTTCCTAGCCCATGAAATATAAAACGAGTTTACATATGTCTTCTGTTAGATTCACAATTTTTTTTCACACTTAGGTCTTTACTCCAACTATTATGTACCTATGTGTTTGGTATCATGTGGCCATTTAGCTTTATTTTACTCTGTATTTTATATCAATTTTCACCACATAAAAATGGACAGGCTCTGCATAAGTCTGTCCTATCTTAGATATATTTGAAGATAGTTTATCAATTAAAAAATATTCTATTTTTAACTTTGATAGTAGTGTTGTAAATTTCAGAGACTATTTTGAAAAGAAATATGTTTTTTTATTATGTTATGTTAATCACCATACATTACATCATTAGTTTTTGATGTAGTGTTCCATGATTCATTGTTTGCATATAACACCCAGTGCCCCATGCAGTATGTGCCCTCTTTAATACCCATCACCAGGCTGACCCATCCCCCCACCCCCCTCCCCTCTAGAACCCTCAGTTTGTTTCTCAGAGTCCATCGTCTCTCATGGTTTGTCTCTCCCTCCAATTTCCCCCCCTTCATTCTTCCCTTCCTACTATCTTCTTCTCCTTTTTTTTTTTTTTTAACATATAATGTATTATTTGTTTCAGAGGTACAGGTCTGTGATTCAACAGTCTCACACAATTCACAGCGCTCACCATAGCAAGAAATATGTTCTTATATATTAAGTCACTCAATCTAAGAAATTATTCATGTTATTCTTAGTATTAGTATTCTTAGTATCTTAATATTCAGTATTAAGAAATGCTTAGTCAGAGAGAAAGCAATTTTTGTCCTCAAAAGATTTATATTATAGTAGGTACTATAGTATTTTGAGATTAATTCACAAACCATAAAATTCATCCCTTTTAACATTAAGTGATTTGTACAATATTAACAAAAATACGCAACCACCACCACTATCTGGTTTCAGAATATTTTCATCACCCAAAAAAGACACTCCACATCTTTTAACAGTCACTCCCATTTCTCCTTCTCCGAGCCCCTGACAACCACTAATACACTTTTTACCTCCATGAATTTTAGTATGGACATTGAGTTATAAATTGAAGTATAATTATACAATACGTGGCTTTATGTTTGTCTTTTTTACTAAGAAGAGTATCTTTATGACTCACTATGTTGAGCATGAATCAATACTTCATTCCTTTCTATGTCAATATCATTACATGGCAATTTTGTTTATCAATTCATCAGTTGATGGACATTTAGGTTCTTTCCACTTCTTGACTATAAGAATAATGATGCTGTAAGAATTCCTGTACAAGTTTTTCTGTGAATATGTTTTTAATTTTATTTATACTTAAGAGAGGTATTACTGAGTCATATTTGAACTTTATATTTAACTTTTCCAAAATATCTTCCATGTCTGAGTCTGGTTCTGGTGCTTCCTCCGTCTCTTCAAACTCTTTTTTTGTCTTTTTCTATGCCCTGTGATTTTTTGTTGTAAGCTGGACATAGTCTATTGGGTAAAAGGAACTGAGCTATACATACCTTTAGTGAGAGGTTTTATGTTTATATGACTAAGAGTTAGGTTATATTTACTGTTTGGTATAGCTGTAGATGTCAAGTCTGTAAGTTGCTCTAGGGTTCTTATTTTTGTCTCCCCTAGAGATTTCTTTTAAATAGGACCTAAGACATGCAGATCATCATGTTGTAGTCCCTGTTATTATACAATGGATTCCAACTGATGTGGTGGTGACGTACATGTGTGTGGGGGGCAAGCATTCTACTGTCCTATGATTA
Source organism: Neomonachus schauinslandi (assembly GCF_002201575.2). NCBI lineage: Eukaryota > Metazoa > Chordata > Mammalia > Carnivora > Phocidae > Neomonachus > Neomonachus schauinslandi. The sequence goes on along the minus strand of NC_058408.1, from coordinate 17,043,502 downwards.
GGAATTTCAGTGAACCTCTGTTCCTGGCAAGTATGTCTCAGGTTTTTGTATTTAGGTAAGACAGGAAAGCAAGAGGGAGCTGAAGTCAGATATTTTCCTTCCCCAGACCAGTTAGATTCTGGTAACCTGGGTTGGTTGGGCTCTGGTAAAAACAGTTTTCCTTTAGGGCAGATCTTGTTAGGGAGAACAGAATGTTTTAACATATTTCAAAATAACACATTTCCCCTCCCGCTGCTGGAAGCATGAGGGGATTTTTCTCTGATCTGAACTGTGAGATCCTGGTATGGCTTCTAGAGATGAAATTCACTAAAATGTGGGGGCTCCTCTAAGAATGGGTCCTCCAGAATTTTTAACTGACAAGTGTGTCTACAATGAGCATCCAGCAATTTTTCAACTGCCGTTTAAGTTTTCCTATCACAGATTTGGCTCTAGCAGTGGTTCCTGTTCTCGGGTTTCTTTTCTGGTAAACTGTGATTCTCGGTACTTGCCTATCTCTCCATTTTGGGGGACAGAATTGTGCCTTGCGACCTCAATTCTCTAATACTCTAAGAAAAGTTAATTTTCAATTTGTTCTGCTTTTTTTCTTGTTGTAAGGAGGGGGGGTGATGTCTGCTAAGTACCTTACATGCTCAGACCAGACTATGTTTAAATTTTAGAGAAACCATATTTTTTTTTCCAAAGCAGCTACACCATTTTTACATACCAAACAGAAATGTATGAGGGTTCCAATTTCCCTACAGGCTTGCTAACACTTGTAATTATCTCTTTGTGATTATAGCAACTCTAGTGGGTATGAAATGATATCTCATTGTGGCTTTGATTTGCATTTCCCTGGTGACTAATGATTTTGAGCCATTTTCCATATGTATATTGGTTATTGGTATATCTTCCTTAGAAAATTGTCCATTAAAATCTTGTACCCACTTTTTAAAATTGGTATATTTGTTTTTATTATTGTTTTGAGTTGTAAAAGTTCTTTATATATTCTACATACTAGATCTTTATCAGATATACGATTTTGCAAAATATTTTTCCCATTCTGTGGGTGTTGTTTTACTTAATAGTTACCATCATTTGAAGTACAAACATTTTAAATATTAATAAAGCTTACTTTATCTATCTATCTTTCATCTATCTGTTGGTTGATGTGCTTTCGTATCATATCCAAGAAGCCATTGACAATTACAAGGTCATGAAAAGTTATACCTCTGTATTTTTCTAAGAGTTTTATAGTTTTACCTTTTACGTTTAAGTGGTCCACTGCGAATTAATTTTGTATATAATGTGAGGTAGGAGACAAACTTCATTTTTTTTTTTTTTTTGTAGGTAGAGATCCTGTTGCCACAGTACAATTTGCTGAAAAGACTAGTCTTCCTCAATTTAGGGGAAAAACTAAGGGGGGTCTTATCATGCAGATCACCTCGTCCTTCTTTGGGGGATGGAGAGTGTGTAGGTGGAAGACTCATTGGTATGGCTGACGGGTTAAGACTACATTTCTGTGAGAGATTGAAACTGCAATTAGAATACATAGCGAGCACCAGTTTGGGAACTCGAAGTGACACCATTTGGGGCCTGTGTTTTTCTTTGTAACACCATGTAAGGCAATATATTCACCGATTTGGGAGGTTAGGAGATCAATACCTATCAGGGAGACCATTACTGAGCCTAATACAGTCTGCCCTCCAATTCCCCAAAATTCACATTCACCTCACATGCAAAACATACTTACGCCATTCCAAAGTCCACAGAAGTGTCAACCTATTGCACCATCAACACACACGGAAAATCCTATCTAAGTTTTATCAGATTAAGGTTCCTAATCTCCCCATCTAACTCATCTAATTACCTATGGATGAGGATGGAATTATGTATGGCTGTAATCCATCCTGAGGGAGAATTCCTCTGTCCACTTATGAAACTAGAAAGTAAGCTACTTGTTCCCAAAATACTTGGTGGGGCAGGAACAGGATAACAGTTATAGATGTTCATAATTTCCAACCAGAAAAACGCCATTATTTTCCAAGTTCTGGAAGAATTTTCTGTGGCTTCCAGCTCCTGTCTTTTAGGTTCACAGCTCTACTCCCTAAGCCACCCTTTCTCCTTCATGGAAGGTACCATATACTTGAAGCTGAGCAGTATTACCAGTCTGTTTCTTGTGTTTAGAATTCAGGGAGTCCAGTTGTCTTCTTGCATTTCATACTCTATACCTTTCATTCCACTTGGCAGTTTTTTCGCTCATATTATTAATTCTCAAATTGTCTGGCTTCTGGGCATAACATGGGGATTCACCCTGTAGACAACTGTCTCCTCCATAGAGATTTCTATAATCACATCTCTGTTACTAACTTCTTTGATGACTGAGGAGATCCATGAATCATAAACCTAGCATCTTCAAAAAGCCCTCTGCATGATTGAACACTTTGACCTTCTGACTCAAGTTGCCATCCAGTGTCATTTCATTTCAGTATGACGTATTCCTTTTATTTTTAGTTCATCCGCCTGCCACTGACACATTCTCTCAGTTTTTTGATATCTGAGAATGTCTTAAGTTTTCCCTTATTTTAGGAAAAGAATATTATTGGTTATAGACTTCTTGACTGACAGTCTTTTGGCACTTTGAATATGTCATCTCACTGCTTTCTGGCTTTCATGGTTTCTTAAAACAACTGGTAATTATTTCGAATCCCTTGTGAGATAAATCACCTCTCCTTTGCCTCTTCATGATTCTCTGCTTTTTGCTTTTGATAATTCGATTACAATGTGTCTGAGAGTGAGTATCTTTGAATTTATTTGACTTGGAGTTGGTTGACAATCTTGGATGTATAGATTAATTTTTCATCAAATTTGGGAAGTTTTCCGCTACCATTCATTCACTATTTTTCTACATCTTTCTCACCTCTCTAGGACTCCCCTTCTCCCTATGCTGGCATACTTGATTGTGTCCCCATTATCTCTTTTTTTTTTTAAGATTTTATTTATTTGACAGAGAGAGACACAGTGAGAGAGGGAACACAAGCGGGGGGAGCGGGAGAGGGAGAAGCAGGCTTCCCGCGGAGCAGGGAGCTCGTGTCCCCATTATCTCTTAAGTTTTGTTCATTTTACTCATTTACTTCATTCTTATTTCTTTCTGTTCCTCAGCCTGGATAACTCAATGAATATATCTTAAATTTTGCTGATTCTTATAAATCTTCTGTTGAGCCTTTCTAATAAATTTATCATTTCAATTCCAGACTTTCTATTTTATATTATAATTTCATTATCTTTACTAATCTTCTATATTTGGTGAGACCTTGTTCTCATATTTTCCTTTAGTTCTTTAGACATTGTTTCCTTTTTTTCTTCTGAACATATTTAAAATCACTACTTTGAAACCTTTGTTTAGAAAGTCTACATCTGGGCCTCCTCCAAGACAATTCTTATATGCTGTATTATTTATATATGTATTTCTGCTTAGAGGCCACCACTTCTTGTTTCTTCACATGTCTTATACGTTTTGGTTAAAAATTGGATGTTTTAAGTAATATAATATGGCAACTTCATTAATCACATTCTCTCACCTCCCATGATTTGTTTTGGTTTCTGTTTGTTGTTTGTTTAGTAACTTTTTTGAATTAATTATGTAAGGCCCGTATTCTCTGGTGTATGCGACCACTAAAGTCTGTTAAATTAGCTTCGTGGTCTGTTAATGACTGGACAAAATTTTTTAGATACCTAAAATCAGTTAAATTCCCTGTTCATTGTCAAGGGTCTCTGCATATTAAGACTCACCTTCAACACTCACCCAAGCAGTTTACCACCCTTAGTCAGCCTTCACTTGCTGTTTGTGCAGAGCCTCATGGTTAGCCAAAGAGTTTAGAGCCTTTTCAAGCCTTTTCTAAATATGCCCAGCTTGGGCATGCACACAGCACTACTCATACATGTGGCCTTCGAGATTCTCAGGAACATGTTGAGGCCTTACAAAGCCTTCCATAGGTATCTCACTTCCCAGCTTTTCCTTTAAAACTTTCTAGTTACCCTATTGTGTGCCACAACTGTTACCCATCATCTCAGGTAGCTGAAATATTCAACACTTCCCTCTGATTGCTTTTGACAAATGACCCAGGGAAAAGGCGCACTCGGTAAGCTCCAAGTCTGTTCAAATAAAGGCAGCTTTGCAAGTCAAGTCTTCCAGGGAACCAGCAGACAGTCTGCAATAATAAAAATTCTCTGGAATGGGGCCGTGAAGGACTCCAATTCCAAAATGCCCCTACCCCAGGGTTGTCAGACTGCTGTTTCATCATCATGAGTTTAGCTTTTGGTTGTCAAGAATGCCACAGAGTTGTGGTGGGAGAGTTGGAAGTGAGGCAAATTAAAATATCCTAAAACCCACTGTTCTTACTGAGATTCCATGATTTTTCTTGAAAAACCACTCTTGGGAATGTTGTCAATGGTTGGTTAATTTTCAGAATTCTAAAAAAACTGATTTTTTTTTTTTTTTTGGCTAGTTTTCCTGTTCTTTTAATGGAGAAGAACTTTGGGAGCTCTTTGCTCTGCCATTTTGCTGATGTCACCCTGCCAAAATGATCTGGAAAAGTTGGGCAAAGTACTGTCACAGGTTTCTGTTAACTTCTTTTTATATTTGGTTAATCTTGGTTATTTTTTTTAAAGATTTTATTTATTTATTTGAGAGAGAGAGAATGAGAGAGAGAACACATGAGGGGGGATAGGGTCAGAGGACAAAGCAGACTCCCTGCCGAGCAGGGAGCCCGATGCGGGACTCGATCCCGGGACTCCAGGATCATGACCTGAGCCGAAGGCAGTCGCTTAACCAACTGAGCCACCCAGGCGCCCTAATCTTGGTTATTATTATATTATTATGTATTGCATATGTATTATGTATTGCATTGAGCTACATACATTTTTTCCTAAAGAATTATCTCTTCTAATTATTACTTTTCTAATTTTATTTCCTAATTTCCTAATTTCTAATTTACCATTTATATTTGCTTTTTAAAAATTTATTCCTTGTGTTTTCATTATTTTTAGAAAGAACAACTTATTCAGGTCATGGCACACACACAAATGCACACAGACTACATTTTCCCTTGAAATTCCTGAAACTGAATATTACAGTTTCAGATATTTAATATTTTACTCGCAGTATTATCCACTGATTACTATTTTTGTTGTTTGTTTTTGTTTGGTTGGTTTATTTTTTGGTCAAGATTGCTTTAAGATATTTTAGCTAACTTTAGCAAGGACAGGAATTTATCATAAACATATTTTATGAAGCTCACAAACTCACCTGGAAGACTAAAGATCAGGCGTAGAGAATGAGTAGGTGGGGAGAGGGCTACACAAGAGAAGTTTTGTTAGGGCAAAGTCACAAGTGCTGCCACTAAACATTCTCTCTTAGTCATTGTTTATCACATTGTCTGTGCTGTTTATTATGTTTTTAAGTCACTATTTGCTACTTGAAATGTTATTATTTATTCATTATAATATAAATTGGCTGTTTTGCCTTACAATGATATGAATCACTTGAGGACAAGAACTATTTTCTGCACTTAACCATGCCTTAACACAATTAATTTCTGATTGATTGATTCTGCTTGCTGATCTATATATTGTGTATAATTAAGTGATTTCATTACCTCAGGGTATTATATATATGTAAATATATATAATTTCCTCAATTCTCAATAGCTCTAGGCACAGAGTATAGGAAACAATAAAGAGGTGTATTGGGAGCTAAATCTGTTCTTGAAATTCATTGGTGAATTTCATTGATATTTAAAAGTCTGGGTATGCAAGAATTACAGAAACTGTACCAAAAGTTCTTACCTATCATTTACCAAACCAAGAGCATTTTCATTATCCGCCAGTTATCCTCTCCTCTAAACTTTTTTTTAAAATTTTTTATTGTTATATTATCCCCATACATTACATCATTAGTTTTAGATGTAGTGTTCCATGATTCATTGTTTGTGCATAACACCCAGTGCTCCATGCAGAATGTGTCCTCCTCAATATCCACCACCAGGCTAACCCATCCTCCCACCCCCCTCCTCTCTAGAACCCTCAGTTTGTTTTTCAGAGTTCATCGTCTCTCATGGTTCGTCTCCCCCTCCGATTTCCCCCCCTTCATTCTTCCCCTCCTGCTACCTTCTTCTTCTTCTTCTTCTTTTTTTTTTCTTAACATATATTGCATTATTTGTTTCAGAGGTACAGATCTGAGATTCAACAGTCTTGCACAATTCACAGCGCTTACCAGAGCACATACCCTCCCCAGTATCATCTTGTCAACTGTTTTCTCATTCTGGTTGCCTAGAGATTGTCCCTTTCTCTTTGAATGGGATGATTTTATCATGCTTTTTCTCAAGATGACATCTATTTTTTAACAAACATTGTTGTTATTTCCCCTGTTTGCCTTTCTATCCCTTATGTATTTCCATACTCCTTTCATCAAGCTTTGGTGGGTTTTTATTTTCAATTACTACAACTGTCAACAGATAGCCCCTCTGCTCCTGGAGCCGTTTTGTCTGCATCTACACCTGGAATGGGAGTTTTCATACCTCACTATGACTCCTTTTGACTACATAGTCTTGGTGCATGAATAACTAGTGTACAAATATGAAAGCCTATTTCCCAGAGCTCCCTTTGTGTTAGGCTGGACTTTTATTGAAACTACACCCATAGTTCCTTCCTCCCCTTGCTTGCCTTCCTTCCTGTTTATGCTTCATTCTAATTCTCTTTTCCTGGTCTATGTCACAGGTACCTAAATCATTCTTCAGCTACTTAAAACCTACTGCTAACTTCATACATTTAGATCTTAAGTTTAGTTACAGTTTTAGATACTTTATCTTTCATTTCTTTTTCCCACTGGCTTTTTGAAATCGTCAATATTATATATTTCTTTTCATTAAATATAGTAATGTGATTTCTATTCAGATATTTGAAGATACTCACCTGTGTCTGTTTTCTTATTTATCTGGAACTTATGAGGTTGCATTTTATTGTTATTTTTAATGATTGTTTTTGCTCTCCATTGTATGCCTTATCATGAGTGCCACTTTTTCCATATGAAAATGTGTAGAATTTGAAATCAAAATAATGTTATTTTTTCCCTTAGAGATGCCTTGCTTTTTTCCTGTTACCTAGTTAGCACTTTGATGTCTTTAAGCACAACTTTTATATTTTTATATTCATTTATATTTTTATATTTTTTTCAACTTTTCTCCCAACAAACTATGGGTTCCTTAAGGGCAGTGACCTTTTTCTTATCTTATCCTTCTTAGATACTAAGTATCCTCCACAATTGTGCACATTGTAACTGCTCTCCATAAGCATTTATTAAATTGTCAATGGAAGATCAGTGGACTAAGATGGTTGAGAATAAAACAATAGGGAATCTGAGAAATTCAATAAACATCCTAGACAGAGAGCAGCATCCAGGAATTATGACAGGTATCATAGTTATTCCAGCCTGAAAGATTTGGCATCATATCCTGCTGTTGTAAATTCACTAGCTCTCAGAATCTGTGTAAGTATTATAACTGTTCACACTCATTTTTTTATGTAATATGAACTAATTATTTGATATTATATGAACTAATAATGTTGTTCCAGTGATAAAATGAGTTAATGGACATAAAGTGCTTAGCAAAATAATGATGGTTGAGTGCTCAAACACTGAACTTTTTATTATTGTAATTATTATCACTTGATATGTGTACTACACTAGAATTCAGCCTATACCTATCAAGTAGCATGTCAGTAGAAATTTAAGATGGAAGAATCAGAATAAACAGGGCTAGCAGAGTTAATGCTTTTATAACTTAAAATTACTAAGTTGACCATAATATTGATCTTATATAGCTTGAATTCTTTTAATTCTTTCTCACAAGTCTTATTCTCTACTCATTGAGTATTTTTCCTGTTGCTTTCTGGAAACTTTTCAAGAGTTGTTCATCCCTTTTTACTATATTCTAGACAGGAAAGAGAAATGCAATAAAATGAAAAATGTGTCAGAATTCCTGAATTGCCTTTTCTGTTTGTATCCCCTCACAATTATTAGTAGCTACAATTTCACCTGTTGATTGGCAGTGAGGAAGGACATACAACAAAGGACCTAAAAGAAAACTAAACTTTTGTAGCACACACAAGCTTTTGCTGTCCAGCATTCATCCCACATCTGCCATGCTAACTATGCCTGGGGGACATCTCTTGGGGAATCTCTCTTCTCTTGTCTGAAACAAAGCTATTTCAGTGACATTCATTCCAATCTCAGATTCAATGCCAAGGTCTCAATTAAACACCAGGCCTCAGGGACTGTCATATAATCCAATTCGGCCATGGCTAATTTTGAAGTCTGGGGAAAAAAAGTCTTTACTTTCTTCACTATACTTCCAGGAGTGAAATATTCTCTTCCCACTGGACTTGAGCAAGAAAGTTTTAGCCCACAAAAACTTTTAGCAGCCAATTGCTAAAGAAATCATTTTGAAAGGTAGAGAGGAAAACAGAAATGAAAGTATAATTTCTATAACATTTTCAGCCATATCAATTCTTACCTGACTTCAAACTTTTAACTTCCTATATATATAAACCACTTCAATTATCATATTTTAAACAGGTTAAATTAAGCCTTTGTAATGTTAGTTGAAAGTTTTTAATAATTTGCAAATAATTCTGAATGACACATATTGTTCCTTTGATCTAAAAATATGTATCTTTCTTTGAATAGCAGATACATTCTTTTGATTTAGTTAGTAAGCAAAATCAAAGATTTAAGAATGACTGGAACAAGTATAAACCCCTTTTATGATGGCTGTCCATTTATTGAAGGTCATTTAAAGGCTTTTATTGTGTAGATTTTCCCAACTTTAGTAACTTTACCTTGATTTTTAATGGCATGTATTAACAATGGTTGTTATTTCATTAAATAATTTTGAATCCTACTTATACCGTGACTTGTTCTTAGCCTTAATGGTACAGTAGTGAATTAGGATGAAACGCTATACCTCTTCAGCTTGGGTGTGAGGAGGTAGGGAGACAAGCAAAACACAAACAATCAAAACATGTATGTCAGATGGAGATGCATGCTGTAAAAAATAGTCTAGGGAAGGAACAAGGGAGAACATGTGGTAAGGAGGAGTTAGTCAGTGCGGCCAAGAAGGCTACGTTAGTGTTTGGGTAGAACATGGCATGCCATACCACCCATAGCACTGCAGTCTTGGAGATTTTTTCTTTTTTTTTTCAGAACTAACACCGTTATCTTGCTAAGAAGGATATTATATGTAACACTGTTAGTTCTTCTATTTATTTGAATGTTACAAAATGTGCTGGGTATTGACAAGAAATAAATTATGTATTACTCCGAAGAACAATGATAATTTATGAATTTCTATTAAAGCCATTTTACTATATTTTATTAGACTTGAGAGCTGTGACCTATCTACAGATTCCCGTTAAATTAAGCTAATTAAAGCAGAGAAACAGCAAGGGTGAAAATGGCACACATGTAAATTTCTTAATGCAAATTTAAATTAATGAGTAAAGCAAATTTAGGAGTGCTCTGTTTTTATGCAGTTAATATAAAGTTGTTCCTTTGCCAATATAGTCAAGTCACAATTATTATATCCATAAAAAGCGAATGCTTTTTGAAACTCAGCTTTTGTACATTTTTATATTTAGAGATTCAGGATGAGTTTAATAGAAATACTTCCTTTTTGAATTTTACTGATGCACTGGTATTTTATCTTAGGGTTATTATTATAGAATTTACTTTGTTAAATCATTATGTTTTCTTTTCTTTTTTTTTTTTTAAAGAATTTATTTATTTATTTGACAGAGACACAGCCAGAGAGAGAACACAAACAGGGAGAGTGGGAGAGGGAGAAGCAGGCTTCCCACAGAGCAGGGAGCCCGACGAGAGGCTCGATCCCAGGGCCCTGGGATCATGACCTGAGCTGAAGGCAGACACTTAATGACTGAGCCACCCAGGCGCCCCCACTATGTTTTATTTTCAATGAAATCACTTTGTACTGTTGTTTTATTGTTTTCCTTATCTATAGCACACCTACACACATATACACTCATATGTTTAAGATATTAGTTTTATTGTATAAACACACAGTAAGAGGGGGAAATGTAAAAACAAAAGGGTTGGGATAAACAAATTGATCTGATTAAAAAGGCTATTAAAAACGGAGAGAAGAAAGAGCAAGCTAAGAATTAAAGATATATTTAGATATTGCCTTTGATATTTGTGTGGTTGTACACACACACACATACACACACACGCACATAATTTAAATACATTTTCAGGGCCTGGATTTTTCTTAGCAGTTTTTTTTTTTTTCCCCAGCTTTATTGAGATATAATTGACAAATAAAAATTGTATATATTTAAAGTATATAACATGATGATTTAAAACATACATTGTCAGGGGTTGGCTCAGTTAGTGGAACATGCGACTCATGATCTTGGGGTTGTGAGTTTGAGCCTCATCTTGGGGGCAGAGATTACTTAAAAAGATAAAATCTTAAAAAAAAAAAAACAACCCTGTACATGGTGAAATGATTATACAATCAATTAACACACCCATCACCTCAGATAGTTACCATTCTTTGTGTGTGAGTGTGCATGTGTGCATGTGTGTGTGTGGTGAGAATACTCAAGATCCACTCTCTCAGCAAATTTTAAGTATATAATTCAGTATTATGAACTATAGTGACCATGCTATACATAAGATACTCATTTTATACATGAAAATGAATATTTTTTGACCAATATCTTCACATTTCCCCTACCTACCAGTCACCAGTCCCTAGCAACCATTCAATAAGCATGGGGGGGTTTCTTAAATTCCACATAAAAGTGAGATCATATACTGTTAGTCTTTCTCTGTCTGGCTGATTTCATTAAACATAACATCCTTGAGGTTCATCTGTATTGTTGCAAATAGCAAGATACCGTTTTTTTATGGTTAAATAATATTTCATTGTATGTATTTACCACACTGTCTTTATCTACCCCTCTGCTGAAAGACACTTAAGTTGTTTCTGTATCTTGGCTATTACAAATAATAGCAATTAACGTGGGAATGCAGATTTCTTTTCAAGGTCCAGATTTCATTTCCTTTGGACAAATACCTGGAAGAAGGATTACTGGACTGTATGGTAGTTCTATTTTTAATTTTTTGAGAAATCTCAATACTGTTTTCATAGGGGCTGCACCAATTTACATTTTCATCAACAGCATACAGGGTTACTTGTTCTCTACACCCTCACCAACATTTAACACTTTTCTTTTGGATAATACCTATCCTAACAGTTGTGAGCTAATGTCTCACTGTGTTTTGATTTGCATTTCTCTGATGGCAAAAACCCTTTCATATGACTATTGCCTTCTTAGGTCTTCTTTGTTTTAAAAACTTCTATCCAGGTCCTTTGCCCATTTGTAAAATTGGGTTATTATTGTTTCTGCTTTTGAGTTGTAGGAGTTCCTTATTTATTTTGGATACTAACCCTTTATTAGATACATGGTTTGCAACTATTTTCTTACAATATGTATGTAGGTTGGCTTTTTATGTTGATTGTATCCTTTGCAGTTCAGAAGCTACTTAATTGATGTAGTCTCACTTGTTTATTTTTATTGTCTGTGCTTTTAGTGTCATATCCCAAAATCACTACCAATGTCAAGAAGCTTTTTCTGGGGCGCCTGGTTGGCTCCATCAGTTAAGAGTTCAACTTTTGATTTCAGCTTAGGTCATGATCTCAGGGTCATGAGATCAAGCCTCGTGTTGGGCTCTGAGCTGAGTGTGGAGCCTGCTTAGGATTCTCTCTCCCTCTGCTTCTTCTCCCCCACCCCTGCTTGCACCATCTCCCTCTATTAAAAAAAAAAAAAAGCTTAAAAGAAGCTTTTTCTGTGTTTTCCTAGAGAAGTTTTAAGATTTCAGGTCTTACAGTTGATTCTTTAATCCATTTTGAAGTAATTTTTGGGTGTTTTTTAAGTAAAGATCCAATTTCATTATTTTGCCTGTTAACAACCAGTTTTCCCAGCATCATTTATTGAAGAGACTATCTTTTCCCCACTGTGTGCTCTAAATTGGGAAAAAAAAAAAAGTTAAATAGTACTGGTTGGAAAATTTTACATATAGAAGACCTTAAAAACTACAAAAAAAACAAACAAAAATATCTATTAGAACTAAAAATAAAAGCCTATTGTAATAAAACTTATTAGAACTAATAAGCAAAGTTTCAGGAAAAAAATCAACATACAAAATTTTAGTTTCATTTTTATACACTAACAATGAACTATTAAAAATGATATTAAGAAAACAATCTCATTAAAATACTATCAAAAATAACTAAATTCTTAGGAATAAATTTAACAAGGAAGTGAAAGATCTGCACACAGGAAACTATAAGGCCTTGGTGAAAGAAACTGAAGAATACACAAATAAATGGAAGGATATCCCATGTTCATGAATCAGAAGATCTAATATTGTTAAGATGTCCACACTATCGAAATCATTCTACAGATTCAATGCAATCCCTATCAAAATCCCAATGGCATTTTTCACAGAAATAGAACAATCCTAAAATTTGTATGAAACCACAAAATGTCTCACATAGTCAAAGGAAGAACAAAGCTAGAGGAATCGCATCTCTTGATTTCAAACTACATGTTCAGGGTTTAGCTAAACTACTCCATGGTATTGCTGTCTCAGGATCCATTTGGTTTGGCCAAGTAGCCTGCAGGGATCTTTAATTGACACTCCCTACACAAGTATATGCCCTAGATGAACAGCCTACAGAGTCATAAGCAAATGTAAGTCTTTGATAGGACATTAGGACTTCCCCAATAGTCCTTGTGATCACCAGTCTCCCTGCCTCCCACAGTCTTACATACTCTTTAGATAAAGACCCCATGTAGCTTACCAATATCCTGATCTTTTGATTTGAATTGACCAATCTGGCCCAGGAACCCCTAAGCAATCCATCCATGAACCCTAGTTAAAGCATGTGTCCAGGTCCCGCTTCTCTGTCTACACTCTGCTTTGACTTCCCAGGTTGCCCCTTAAGACATACTGGGTACTTCCTCCACAACCTGTAATAGACCTCTTTATTTCTATTGTGGTCTATTACTGAAAGGGTGCTCACTTTCTGGCATCCTGTGCTCCCACTAAATGTATTAATTTGACAAATTCATAACACTATGTTACAAAACTAACATAACCAAAATAATATAGTACTGGCATAAAAATAAACCAGTGGAATAGAATAGAAAGCTCAGAAATAAATGTATGCATATATGGTCAACTAATCTCTAACAAAGGCACTGAGAATATTAGTAGAGCTTTTGCAGTAAACCTAGATAGACACTGCTATCTTGTTGACTGCTTCTTCATGGGTCATACATTTAGTTATTAGTTCCAGTACATTCTACCTTTAACACTTTAAAGAAAATTGCAGTTATATATATTTTTAATATTTTATTTATTTATTTGAGAGAGGGAGAGAGAGCATGAGCAGGGTGTGGGGCAGAAGGAAAAGCAGGCTCTCCACTGAGCAAGGAGCCCAACGTGGGACTCAATCCCAGGACCCTGGGATCATGACCTGAGCTGAAGGTAGACACTTAACTGAGCCACCAAGCACCCTCATTACTTCCTTTCTTTTCTTTTTTCTTTTTTAAGATTTTATTTATTTATTTATTTATTTGAAATAGAGCACAAGCTGGGAGACAGAGAGAGGAGAAGAAGCAGGATCCTCACTGAGCAGGGAGTCCGACGTGGGACTCGATCCCAGGACCCTGAGATCATGACCTGAGACAAAGGTAGACGCTTAACAGACTGAGTCACCCAGGTGCCCCTGCAATTATATTTTTATTTTATTTTTTTTATTTTTTTATTTTTTAAAGATTTTATTTATTTATTTGAGACAGAGAGCATGAGAGGGAGGAGGGTCAGAGGGAGAAGCAGACTCCCTGCCGAGCAGGGAGCCCGATGCGGGACTCGATCCCGGGACTCCAGAATCATGACCTGAGCCGAAGGCAGTCGCTTAACCAACTGAGCCACCCAGGCGCCCAGTAAATGTTTCATTAAAAAAAAAAGACTTTAGTCCTCAGGAAGGCAGGAATTTTCTTATTTGTGCCCAACAGCTCTATTTCACAGTAGTGAGAAAAGTGTCCAAATGTATTATGTGATTTTGTTTTATTATTGCCTGATGCAAATCATAGATGTGTAAGAGAAAATATATTTGAATTGATTTTGTATGAATTTTAGTATTGGAATTTCACATTTTATTCATGATATTGTATGGTTTTCAGAAAAGCACAATTTTACTTATCTCACATGATTTTCACACAACCCTGTCAAGTAAGCAGTTATTATTATCCCCTTGGAGCACTTAAAATAATTGCAATTAAAAAAAAGTTTTATGTGAATGAAACAAAGTTACACAACTTGTAAACAGAGGAACCAAGGCACAAAAGTTGTTTTCTGGCTGCTATTCTTTTGCAAGATTTTGCAAACACGAGTCAAAAAAAAAGAAAAAAATATATATATAAATAAATAAGTTTTGTAAATTTAAAAAAAAGTTAAAATAATAGCCAATGAAAATATGAATGGCTTTCTTTATCATTTTACATCCTTAGCCCATTTTATATGAATGCCCATAAGGGAAAAAACAAAACAACAGAAGGTATAGCTTTGGTTAAATATTTCAAAAATACGTGTGTACTAAAAAATCTGAACATTAGAGAAATTAAGGGAGATCATTAGCTTCATAAGCAAGTACTGGCATCTGTGACATATTGATTTGTGGCAATAAACTACATGTCAAAATTAATTTATACATTTTATTTAAATGTTCTGGACATAACACAGGACTCTCAAGAGATTTCGTGCAATTTTAAAAGTGCATCACTGAGCAATAAAATGGCATACTTAATATTTGTAAACTAATACCTATAAAAATTGGTAAAGCCAGAAAATGATGAATTATTGACAAATTTATCAGGTCAGAGTTCTTTATAAATAAAACAATATAAACTTCTTGAGATTAGGGAAAAATGCATGAGCATCAGCAGGCAAATCAGCTTGCACAGGGGATTGCTGGAAAGGGCTTGATGCCTCAGCAATTCTCTTCTCTGTGGAAAGAGACCTATTCTTGAATCAAAGCTGGCTAAACAGATAAAGGTTGAACTTTTCAACTGCAAAGTAGGTATAGGAATTGCTCCTTTTTTACTGAGACAAGCAGTAAAATTTTACTACACATCACCAATTGGGCTTTTCAGCATTAAATACCAGAAAGTCTATTGTGTAGCTGTCTGCAATATAATGAGGACTGAGAGGTAAATAGTCATCTAAAATGGTTCATATGAAGATAGAGAATCAAAAGGTAGTAAAGTACCTGTTTTTCTTTGATGAGGTTTCTGACTTTTTGATATTTCAACTTTCACGTGACAAACATACTCTAAGTTAAAGGAGTGGAAAAGAAGGGTTGAATGAAAATAAGAAGAGTAAAAACTGGAGTTTGTATGGCTGGGCCAGATGTATAAAATCATTAGTTTTATCCCACTGACAGAATTTTATGGAAAACAATAAAAGCTACATAAAAGAATGCTGATAGCATCACTTTACCCTCTATTAGCATTAGTTTAGATGTGTATGAGAGTGAATATGCACCAGGGAGAAGAAAGTATGGAGAATTTTTTTTTTTTGACCATTAAGTTAATGGAGCTGATAAATGGAATTGTAACATTGACACTAAGTGACAGTCTTGTTCCTTTAAAATCTGCTGTTTCATTCTAGTTACTTCAACCTTGAATTTCTAATGTGTGCAGCTATTATATTTAATAGTTGTGTTTGGTGATTTTATGTGATTCCAAAGAATAATAAAAGAAATGTGACTTCTGCCTGACTAAAGAAAGTTAAAACACATTAGTGAAATTTCAGATCTATATCTACATATGTTAGAATTTATTTAAATAGGGCGCCTGGGTGGCTCAGATGGTTAAGCGTCTGCCTTCGGCTCAGGTCATGATCTCAGGGTCCTGGGGTCGAGTCCCGCATCGGGTTCCCTGCTCAGTGCAGAGCCTGCTTCTCCGTCTCCCTCTGCCACTCCCTCTGCTTGTGCTCTTCTGTCTATCTCTCTGTCAAATAAATAAATAAAATCTTTAAAAAAAAAAAGAATTTATTTAAATAAAATCCATTGATCTTTCAGACTGAAGATCAGAAAGAATGGTGCCTAGTAGCCAATGAAAGAGACTTTTTTTCTTCCTGTATTTAAAGAACCAGAGTAGAGAATGAATGACTGAGATTCACTTTGTTAAATTTACTTGAATTCCAACCAACATATTGAATTAGGCATATATATTTTCTTAGAAATCTAAATTCTTTATTGTATTTTTATATCTCCACAAAATTTTAGAAAATCAGGTTGTAATTTTTAGTAAGACTAATAAAAATTTAGCACCAGATTTTTTTAAAGATATATTTATTTATTTTAGTGAGAGAGACGGGGTTGGGGGGACAGTGGGTGGGGACAGAGGGAGAGAGAGAATCTCAAGCAGGGAGTCTGCTGAGTGTGGAGCCTGATGGAAGTGGGGTTCGATCCCAGGACCCTGAGATCATGATCTGAGTCGAAACCAAGAGTCACTTAACCAACTGAGCCACTTAGGTGCCCCTAGCACCAAATTTTTTTTTACAGGGAAGATTAATCATGAGTTCAGAACATAAGTTCATAGATTTTTATACTGGAAAAAGAACAACTCTGGCTTAAAAATAAGATCTGTTGAAAGGAAAGAGAGAAGGGGAATGTGGAGGGAGGATAGAAGGAAGGGAAAGAAAGAAGGAAAAAAGGAGGAAAGAAGGCAGGAAGTCAGACTAAAGAAAGAAAGAAAGACGCAAATAGATTAAAAACCGATCCTTGAAGTTGTTCAATAGTAAGTTTTTCTGTTTTAGTCATAAAATTTTGGAAGATTCAAGTTCTTAAAAATACAAAACTGACTAAATATGTACATGAATGAAGAAACAAACTCAGGGAACAGCTGTTCCCAAAAACCGCATCTTCCATATCAAAACAAAACGGACCAAAGGATTACTTTTTTAAAGTTATCAGGTACATAAATGCTTGCTGGGGGGTGAGGGAGGAGCTTTCTCTAGTTTATATCCATGATCTAGAAGGGAATATTGAAACTGTAGATCTAACTGTTGTGACTGAAAGTAAATAAGATACATTGACATAAACATTTTATAAAGCTACATTAAATAAGCACTAGCTAATGCTGGCATAGTTGATCAATAAGTAAAAGTTCAAGTTGACTAATACTACATTTTTTTTTCCAAAGGACACTTCAATCAACTGTAATCTTTGATTGTACATTTAGCTAGCATAAACAGATGCTTTTACAACTTGGCTATATTTATTGATTGACCATGAGGAATAGCCACTTTGGTTGGGTAGCTCACCTCTTGTTTTGAATAAGGCTTCTCTGCAGTGCTTTAGTTTAGAGTATCTTTGCCTCCTAGTCAAGATATGAAAGAGACACCAAGACCTTATCCATTCTTACTCTCACTTAGTTGTTCATTTATTTATATATTCATATATTTATATACTTTCAACATGAGTCTATAAGGGATTGAGGGGAAGAATTTTAGCCAGTCTTTCTATTATATACTGCTGTATAACAGGTAAATCCAAAACATAGTCATGTAAACAACAATTCATTTTATTTTCTTACATGATTCTTTTTTTCTAATTTTATTGAAGTGTAATTGATGTACAGTATTATATTAGTTCCATGTGTACAACATAGCCATTTGACATTTATATAAAACTGTGAACTGATCACCACAATAAGTCCAGTAATGTCTGTCACCATACAAAGTTAATACAATTTTATTGACTGTACTCTTCATGGTGGGTATTACATTCCCATGACCTACTTAATTTATAACTGGAAGTTTGTACCTCTTGATTCCCTTCATCCATTTTACCCCCTCTCTCCCTCTTACATGATTTTTTAGGGTGAGCTGAGATCAGCTGGGCCACCATTATGGTGTGGCTGCATTTGGACGGGGGGGTAGAGATTAGAATCAGCTGGATCACTGAGATGAATGGTGTATTGGGTTGAATGGTAACCCCTTCCAAATTCATTTCTCAGAATATGGCCTTATTTGAAAACAGGGTCATTACAGATGCAATTAGTTAAGATAAAGTCATGCCAGATTAGGATGAACCCTAAATCCAAAAACTGGTGTCTTTAAAAGAGAAAGGAGAGAAATTCACAAAAACACAGAGGAGACACACCCAGGAAAGAACACTATGTGAAGAGAGAGGCAGAGATTGAAATGGTCTGTATAATAATAGCCAAGGAATGCCAAGGACAGCCGGTAACCTCCATAATCTAGGAGACAGGCATGAACAGATTCTCCCCCCCCCAAGTCTCCAGGAGAAACCAACCCCACTGAACACTTGATTTCAGACTTTTAAGCTCCAGAACTGTGAGGGAGTAAGTGTGTTGTTTTAGGCCACACAGTTTGTGGCAATTTGCTCCTGCAGCTCTGGGAAACAGACACAACTAGGCAATTCTCTTTCTTCAGGAGTTTGGCATCCTTCCCTTTCATGGGGCTTTGCCACCATGTCTCTCTACAGGGTCTCTCCAGCTGGACAGACGAAATTCTTTCATGCATGCTTAGGGTTCCAAAAGAAGAAGCTGTCAGGGTTCTAAAGGCTGAGAATTGCAAGGATCATAGTGTTATTTCTGCTAAATTTTATTTATTTATTTTAAGATTTTGAATATTTTTAGTGTAATCTCCACACCCAATGTAGAGCTTGGAATTTACAACCCTGATAGCAAGGGTTGCATGCTCCATCTGTTGAAGTTGGTTAACTGAAGCCACACCCAGATTTGTTGGGAGGAGACTGCAGCAGAGATGAATACCAGGAGATATATATTTCCCTGGTGGCCTCCAATGCCAACAGCATAATATAATAGTCTCCCTCATAAGTTAATAATGACAAATCTCAATCAGGGGTGTGGATTAAAATATGTTGTAAAGCTTTAAGATTTTATATCAAAGTAACTAAGAAACAGTCATACTGTGAGACAAAGAAATCAGAATTTAGCAGTTTTTCCTTCGTAATATTTCCATCTTATTAATATATATTAAAATGAATTTTTTTGGTACACACATATGGAATCTCCAATATTTTGACTAGTAGCTACTCAGGACAAGCCAGGTTATACTGCATTGTTCTTAATTATTCACATCTGACTTTGAGTTTCTTAGGGAAAAGGCCAAAATTCATGCAAAAATAACAGCTTTTAAGTTCTAAGAATTTCCTCAACATCTCGATTGGAGAAAGTACCATTGCCGTTCAACTATGTAATGTGAAGCTTTACAGTAGAGTGTAAATGTGACATTCAGAGGTAATTTCCTTGCCTTCATGATTCTTTTAGCCTACTGGATAGTATAAGCAATGCACAAGAGTAAAATATCCAACAAAATTCCAGAAGCAATAATAACCATGATGAAAAATAAAGTAGAATAAGTCGTGCAGTTTTAATTAGAGTTCACAAAGTTTTTCTGAGAAGATAATTTGAACAGAGACATGAATTAGCTAAGAGAGTAAGCCACTTGAAGATACATACAGGGGAAGCTGTAGGCATAGAAAATAGTGAGAACAAAGGTCCACAGATAAGAATACAGTTGCAACTTCAAGAATTTGGACAGCAACATTTCAACAGTTTTAGTTTGGTCCAAAGATTGTTATTTCTTTCATGCCTTATTTTTCCTTGATGAGCCAAAACCACACTGGCTCAGCTAAAGCTGCTATACAAATCCTTGTCAATAGCTCACCATTTAATAACATCTTGCCAAGGCACAAGATTTTACTGATGGCTTTTAAATCTTTGCTGCCAAAAGAGATTTACTTCTTTAAGGATTTCTTGGCAAAAATTGGTGCATTACTCCCATGAAGTTAGACTTACAACTCAGAATCAACTGAAATAAATCGTACGTGTGCCTTAAAAGCCTATTATTTATCTCAATTCCATATCCAACTTTCTAAATAAAGGTTCTTAGAACTTTTAGGAAGCTTGAAAATTATTGAAGTACAAAACCTATCAAAAAAGTTGGAATGGAAATTCTAGTTTGTGTATGTTTACTATTTCATTACCTCATTTAATAGAGCTACACCTCAAAGAGACATATAAGTTGTAAAGAACAACAACAAAAAAACCAAAACAAAACAAAACAAAAAAGTATTCAGAACAGGCATTATTGAGCTTATTTTACCAACATTAAAATATTTATGAGAAAAGTACCCAACAAGCACAAATGCATTTTTCTGTCACCTTTGTCAACCTGATGTCTTAAGAAGAAATACATTTTCTTCAACAATTATTTCACTCTATTTGGCAGTCACCGTTCCAAGTGCTTTGGTGTTTTGTTTGCTCATTTGATTCTGTTCCCCACAGAGTTCCCCTCACTTTTTACACTGCCTACAGTACATTCTGACCACTGAAATTATCTTGGCAAAATGTGGCTACCGTCTTGGGAAAATAAGCAATATGCAGCAGAGATTCCCAAGGCCACATTCTAGCCTACCAACAGTGTTCTTTTGGGAATGTAATTTTTTTTTTTTCTAATTGAAATTAGAGTCAATTAATGTACTTGTAAAATTATCATTACTGTCTTTGACTTTTAATTGGAGTGTTTAGGTAATTTACATTTTGCATAATTTTGATATGTTTGAGCTTAAAACTATGATTTGGACATCTGTTTTCTCATCTCTTCTTTGTTCCTTTTTCTCTTTTTCTACTTTCTTTGGAATAACTTTTTGTGATTTTTATCTCCTTTTTTTGCCTCTTGCCTATAACTCTGTTATTTTAGTGGTTATATAAATATAGCACTGTATTTTATCATATTCTATCTTCAAGCAATATATCATGTCCCATAAAATTATACAAATCTCCCACAATATACTACCTTTTGTCCTTTCCTGGCCTTGATATTCATGTTGTGACATTTTATTTCTATATGTAGTATAAATCCCACAATGTGTTGTTTTTTTATTTGGTTTAATCAGTCCATTATATTGTATAGAGATTTATAATTAAAATATTTTCTATTTCCCCACAATTACTCTTTTCAGTGGTTTTCATTCTTGTTTGTATGATTTTCCTTCTGCTTAAGGGTGAATTTTCAGTTAAAATTTTTCTGGTACAGGTCAGTTAGTTATTATTTCTCTCAACTTTTTATATCTGACAAAAAAAGTCCTTATTTTTCCTTCATTTTGAAAGATACTTTTGGGGCGCCTGGGTGGCTCAGTTGGTTAAGCGACTGCCTTCGGCTCAGGTCATGATCCTGGAGTCCCGGGATCGAGTCCCGCATCGGGCTCCCTGCTCAGCGGGGAGTCTGCTTCTCCCTCTGACCCTCCCCCCTCTCATGTGCTTGCTCTCTCTCATTCTCTCTCTCTCAAATAAATAAATAAAATCTTTAAAAAAAAAAAAAAAGAAAGATACTTTTACAGGAGATAGATCTCTTAAGTCAGCAGATTATTTATTTTTTTTCCTTTCAGTACTTTAAGATGTTTCTCCTCTGTCTCTTAACTTACACTGTTTTCAGTGGGAAGTTTCAATGAGAATAAGGAGATTTTTCTTGACTTATCTTTGTAACTCTGTATATAATGTGTGTATACTTGGATCCCATGCTGCTGTCCTTTGAGCCATCGATGCCCATGTGTTCCTGTATTTTTTGGTCAGAATCTTTTCTCCCAAGGTAGGGAACACAAGATATTCATCTGGAGCAGGGCTTAAAAGTCTTTGGGTCAGTCCCTCTGTGCAGTGAATTGGCCTGGAGTCAAGGGCAGAGGTGGAAGCATGGGCGTCTCTGGGGGTTGGTACTTTTTGCCCTTCTTCATCATTTGAACCTTCATCTATGTCTTGCACTGGGGGGTCCTGATCTAGCTGGGATGGAGGCTACCTGGCCTTGTACCTTGTACCGTTTCTCAACTTCCTCATCAAACTGACTTTCATCTTGACCTCCTCCCTCTTCCCAATCTTCTTCTAGTGCTCCTGAATGAGGATTTGGGCCCCCAACTCCTCCAGTGTGGTGGAGGGAGAAAAGTTCAAGTCTATTATTTCTACTACCACAAAATCAGGCTGATTGATCTGATGATCTGCAAATGGACACCTGCTCCTTCTCCTCCTCCTCTTCCTTCTTTCTTTTCTTCTTTTGGCCCACTCCACTTGGGAACAAACCTGGCCCAAAACTTTTTTTTTTTTTTTTTTTTGAGCTTTGTAAACAAGCCTTGAGGAGAATCAAGATCTTGGTATAATGTTCCACCAGCTTGGTGAAGGAGTTGAAAAGTTGGGCTGCAAGTGGAGGAAGTCAAACTGGTAGCTGTGCTTCTCTTTCTAGAAAGATCAGCTGTGTCAGAAACCAGTGCCCATTCCTGGCCACAGGCTGAGCCATCAGCTTCATCACATCCAGGTCAAAGGCTGAGATGGAAGCTGATATGAGAATGAGGGGCATGCTGTGGTTTGACTTCACCAAACTCGGGAGGGGGCTCTTTGGGCATGCTGGTCTCCTGGGTCACCTAGGCTTAGGCATTCTGCAGCTCCTATTGGGTAGCTTGCTGCTGCTGCTGTATGACCTTGGGGATGGTGGCTGTAGGCTCTGAACCTTCCCTTCCTTGAATTCACTGACCTAGTGACAATGGTAGGCATGGTAAGGGTCTCTGGGGTTCAGGAAGTTGAACTGAGAGTTGATCTCATTCTGTTATATCCTAGCTTCAAATTTAGGTTTGATTCTGGTCACTAATTTGTCAGTGCTATCCATGATGTTCCTGACCTTCGGAGAAGGGTAAATAATCCCCACCACCGGTTTGGAAGGGGTAGGATCCTCCTCTGAAGATGCTTCCCACCTGTGCAGTCTGGGCATGGTGGCTCCTGGCGATGGTGGGGGCACTCCGCTACACAGGTCTGACCTGCATGACTGCAACACTCAGAGCTGCCCAGGAGTCCGTAAGGGGTGCTGCATGCATCAAGACAGGCTCCCTGCACCAATAGAGGATGGTGTGCCTGTGTTTAAGTGTGTGTGTGTGTGTGTGTGACTCCTTTTAAGAGTTTATCTGTGCCATTGGATTTAAGCTATTTGATAACACGGTGACTTGATGTACTTTTCTTTATGTTTCCTATTCCTTTTTTGTTTTTAGCTTATTTGTAAGTTTCTTATTTTCATCCAATTTATAAATTTTTCAGCCATATTTATTCAAATATCTTCTTTAACCCCATTTCTTTCTTCTCCTAAAGGAACTCCAATTTAACCCATATGTGAGTGCTTCAAGTTGTGACTCGACTCACTGATGCTGTATGTATGTATGTGTGTATGTATGTATGTATGTATTTATCTTCCTAGTTGCATTTTAGTTTCTATTTCTATGTTTTAAAATTATTTTTCTCCTATAATGTATAATCCATTGTTACTCTCATATAGTATTTTTTTAGGCTTTATTATGTATCTCCTAAAGATAAGGTTTATTTTCTACATAAATTAATTATCATTTTGAAAAACAATTAACAATAGCTTGATGAAATTATCTAGTATCCAGTCCACAATAAAATTTCACCAGTCACCTAAAGTCATCTTTCTCCTGACAAGAATTCAAGTAAAGTTTACATACTACAATTAATTGTTATCTTTCTTGTATTTTTCATCTTAGATATTATAGGGTTTTCTTTCTTTTCTTTTTTTTTTTTGAGGGGATATTTATTTATTTATTTTTAATTAAGTTTTTTAAAAATTTACATATAATGCATTATTTGTTTCAGGGGTACAGGTCTGTGATTCAACAGTCTTGCACAATTCACAGTGCTCACCATAGCACATACCCTCCCCAATGTCTATCACCCAGCCACCCCATCCCTCCCACCCCCCTCCATTCGAGCAACCCTCAGTTTGTTTAAGTTAATTCCTACATAGTTAACATACAGTGTTATATTAGTTTCAGGCATACAATACAGTGACTCAACAATTCTATACATTAATCAGTGCTCATCAAGATAAGTGTACTCTTAATCCCCTTCACCTATTTCACTCATCCCCCACCTACCACCCTCTGATATGCTAGATGTTGTAGTTTTGTCTATAGAATTTTGATGTGGGACTACTTTATTGCTCCATATTCCTTCTAACATACTCAAAAGTTCCTGCATCTTCTTGATATGAAATGCATACTTTAATAATAATGGAAATGCATTTTAATAATCATTGTAATAGCCTTGCTTACTAATCCTATCATCTAGGTCATTTCTAGGCCAGATTTGATTGATTTGCTATTCCCTTCATTATGGATCATATCTTTTTTGGGGGGGGTGAGGGGAGGTTATATATGAGTTCTTGTATTTTAGACAAAATAATTACCCTCAAACTCCTATTCCAGGAAAAGGCCACAGGAGCAAAGATCAGAGACATAATGACACTTAAAATGTTCCAAATTCTTTTTATGCAGTATGTATAATATTGTCATTTAATGGTTATAATCTTTGAACAGAAAATTATAACCTAAACTCACTTAAATAGCCATATATCCTAGATGTATATTAGCAAACAGAATACAAAGCATATAAAAATTATGCATGTTTACCAAGTGTGATTTATTCCAGAAATACAAAGATGACTCAGTATTAGGAAGTCAATGAATATAACTGCCATATTGATAAGATTGAGAGAGAAAATCACATGATTAACCTCATTAATGTTGAAAGGAACTCAAAGTTAAACACATTTTGTTTAAAAGCAGTCAATAAAACCCTCCTACACTGTTGGTGAGAATGCAAGCTGGTGCAGCCACTCTGAAAAACAGTATGGAGGTTCCTCAAAAAGTTGAAAATAGAACTACCGTATGACCCAGCAATTGCACTACTGGGTCTTTACCCCAAAGATACAAATGTAGTGATCCAAAGGGGTATGTGCACCCCAATGTTTATAGAAGCAATGTCCACAATAACCAAACTATGGAAAGAGCTAAGATGTCCATCAACAGACGAATGGAAAAAGAAGATGTGGTATATATATAATGGAATATTATGCAGCCATCAGAAAACTGAAATCTTGTCATTTGCAATGATGTGGATGGAACTAGAGGGTATTATGCTAAGCGAAATAAATCAATCAGAGAAAGACATGTATCATATGATCTCACTGATATGAGGAATTCTTAATCTCAGGAAACAAACTGAGGGTTGCTGGAGTGGTGGGGGTGGGAGGGATGGGGTGACTTGGTGATAGACATTGGCGAAGGTATGTGCTATGGTGAGCGCTGTGAATTGTGTAAGACTGTTGAATCCCAGATCTGTACCTCTGAAACAAAAATACATTATATGTTAAAAAAAAAAAAAAAGAAGAGGGGCGCCTGGGTGGCTCAGTCGGTTAAGCGGCTGCCTTCGGCTCAGGTCATGATCCCAGGGTCCTGGGATCGAGCCCCGCATCGGGCTCCCTGCTCAGCGGAAAGCCTGCTTCTCCCTCTCCCTCTGCCTGCCTCTCTGCCTACTTGTACTCTCTCTCTCTAATAAATAAATAAAAATCTTTAAAAAAAAAAAAAAGAAGATAGTAGGAAGGGAAAAATGAAGGGGGGGAAATCAGAGGGGAGACGAACCATGAGAGACTATGGACTCTGAGAAACAAACTGAGGGTTCTAGAGGGGAGGGGGGTGGGGGGATGGGTTAGCCTGGTGATGGGTATTAAAGAGGGCACGTTCTGCATGGAGCACTGGGTGTTCTACGCAAACAATGAATCATGGAACACTACATCAGAAACTAATGATGTAATGTATGGTGATTAACATAACATAATAAAATAAAATTTAAAAAAATAAATAAATAAATACACACACAAAAAAATCAATCAATAAATTAGAGAAGAAAAAGGAACCCTTTTGCATTGTTGATGGGAATGTAAACTGCTACAGTCACTGTGGAAAACAATATGGAGCTTCCTCAAAAAATTAAAAATAGAACTACCCCACAATCCAGTAATTGCAGTGCTATGTATTTACCCCCAAAATATAAAAATACTAATTCAAAGGGATACATGCACCCTTATGTTTATAACAGCATTATTTGCAGTAGTCAAGATACAGAAGCAGCCCAAGTGTCCACTGATAGATGAATGGATAAAGAAGAGGTGATATATATAATGGAATATTATTCAGCCATAAAAAAGAATGAAATCTTGCCATTTGCAACAATGTGGATAGAGCTAGAGTGTTACTATGCTATGTGAAACAAGTCAGTCAGAGAAAGACAAATATATGATCTCACTCATATGTGGAATTTAAGAAACAAAACAAATGAGCAAAAAAAAAAAAAAAGAGAGAGAGAGAAACTAAGAAACAGATTCTCAAACAGATTCTCAAGAGAACAAACTGATGGTCGCCAGAGGGAAGGTGGGTGGGGAGTGAAATAGGTGATGGGAGTTAAGAGTACACAAATCACGATAAAAAATTTAAACAAAAAAATCAAAATCAAATCAAATCAATCATTCAATAAATTAGAAATTAAAGTTTAGGTAAAAAACTTTATTTTTGTTTAAAGATTTTATTTATTTATTTGATAGAGAGAGACACAGCAAGAGAGGGAATACAAGCAGGGGGAGTGGGAGAGGGAGAAGCAGGCTTCCTGTGGAGGAGGGAGCCCGATGCGGGACTCGATCCTGGGACTCCAGGATCATGACCTGAGCCAAAGGCAGACACTTAATGACTGGGCCACCCAGGTGCCCCTAAGTAAAAAACTTTAAAATACACATACTTAAGTCCAAAAACCATCACTGTATTCAAAAAGAAAACACTAGAGATAGTATTACTAAGTCAAAGATGCTTAATGCGTTCTCTCTCTCTGAATTAGAGGAATTAGTTAATATAAATAGGGGAGAGAAAGGAATCAGATAATACATATTAAAAAAGGAAGAGTGAAATTACCTCCAATTTTATGGGTTATAAAGATTATGTGGAAATCTAGGACACTCTCAAGCACGTCTTTATGAGATTAGGAATGAGAAATAGGAAATTCCGGGTAAAGGTAAGGGTGGGACACGAGAAAAAGATGAAATAAGAAGTGAATAGAGAGCAGTGTTAGGAAACTATTTGCAAATGGAAGTGTTTGGGGACTGTAAGAGAGATATCATTTGAACCTAATCAGTAATGGTTTTTCTCATTTAAATTCAGTAGACTTTCTTAATGATGTATATAAACCAGTCAGTAGTGCTACCTTAAATCAAGTTCTAATAAAACTCATTGAGAAAGGAAAAAAATTGATTTTTACAGATACACCTTCCCTTTTTAAGAGGAGGGTTCATATTTGAGAGCATATGGAAATGTATCTGGAATCAAAATATGTATGTAAATCTCCTATCAAAAATTAACTGAAAAAATATCATTGAAGAATTTTTGGTTTGGGGGGACTGTGAAATTTAGTAGATTGAGAGGGTTTTTTTTTTTCTTTCATTTTAGCCCATCTTGGACATTTTTAATTATGGTAATAAATTGAGTCTTTAGTCTTGCCATGCAAGAAATTTCTTTGATTTGAAGAGTATTTGAGAAAGCTTCCTGTATTTTAAGGGAAAAAATAAATGCTACAGTTTATGAAACCTATGTTTTGATTCTTCTAACTTTTCATGTAAGCATACTCCACATGTATTGACTTGAACATAGCCCAAAGGAATTATGAAACCTTGTAGACGAAAATTTTGCTTTCTCTTAAACATTATACAATGTAGAAAACACACACACACACCTGTACCTCTGAAACAAATAATACATTATATGTTAAAAAAAAAAAAAAGAAGATAGCAGGAGGGGAAGAATGAAGGGGGGTAATCAGGCGGAGACGAACCATGAGAGACGATGGACTCTGAGAAACAAACTGAGGGTTCTAGAGGGGAGGGGGGTGGGGGGATGGGTTAGCCTGGTGATGGGTATTAAAGAGGGCACATATTGAATTGAGCACTGGGTGTTATGTACAAACAATGAATCATGGAACACTACATCAAAAACTAATGATGTAATGTATGGTGATTAACATAACATCATAATAAAAAAAAGGAAAAACATTTTATTTGATCCCAAAAAAACTTTTAAATTGCTTTAGAATAAAAAAAAGAAAAACACACACACAGACACATGCACACACACACACAACAGTAGAATGTTTCACCCTTTTATAAAGTAAATATAGTGATTGCTTTGGGACACAAATTGAGAAAACTGTACTCATATTTAAAATTTTTAACAACATCCATATTTTTTAAAATTTTAAATCCTGTAATTTGGGGAGTAAAAGGCTCATCTTTCATTTATTTTTATTGTTTTAAGATTCAGTTTTAGAGATTGAATTAAATATTACATGAAATGCTCTACCTTATTTCGGCAAATACATTTATTTAGTTAAAACAGTTAAGAATATTGTTTAATTCCTGCTATATTTGTATTTAAAACTTACTTCCTGAGCACAATGTATTATTCTCATCTTTGTTTCTAATCTTCCAAGGTGAGAAAAGTCATACGAGTATTATGAAAGAAAATGAATACCTGCTCTATGGTTTGCCATACAAATTTGAAGATCAAACAATAGTAAACAGACTTCTAAATGTTGGAGCATGCCATTTAAAAAATTTTTATTGCCTATCAATCAAAACGTGACATTATAAAAATATGAAGAACAATCATGTATCAGTCCCTCGATTACCTGAAATCATATCAATTATTTCAGATCTTTTTCATTGAGAAGCAAACATTATGGAATAATTGAAGGCTCAATATTCTATTTATCAACATATTTCCTAAATCTCTTCTCAGAGGAAATGATTCTAAATTTGGTGTTTATGATTCCCATTTATTTAATACTTTAACTACATCTGTATGTCCTCTTAAACCATATTTTTTAAATTTTTTTTAAAGATTTTATTTACTTATTTGAGAGAGAGAATGAGATAGAGAGAGGAAGCATGAGAGGGGGGAGGGTCAGAGGGAGAAGCAGACTCCCTGCCGAGCAGGGAGCCCGATGCGGGACTCGATCCCGGGACTGCAGGATCATGACCTGAGCTGAAGGCAGTCGCCCAACCAACTGAGCCACCCAGGCGCCCCCTGTTAAACCACATTTAATATTGCTTTACACATTTTTGAAATATATGTTAATTTAGAAAACTACTGCCTCAGTGATGCACACGGTGACCCAGTGGTTACTGGATATGTTCATTATTGAGGAAAAAAAGAAGTATTTTTTCCTCAAATATCATGTTCGAGTTTATATTTTTAACTTGCATATATCTTTAATGTAGCATGTAATTTATTAAACTCCCCATTTCCACTACTACTTGATATATTTATATTATCTTACTCTACTCAATATATAAATCACAGTAATGTCCAAAAATTTAGAAATGGAAGTCTTACCCTTTTTTCAAGGTTGCTAGAATTGTTATAAAGTGTGTAAGTGCATGCAACCTTCCTTTATTGGCATCACTCAAAAGTTAAACGAAAATTTTCAAATTCCATCTAACTGAATACTCTAGAACACATAATGCCACCAACATGGAAGATAAATTCTTATATAACTAGCAGCGAAGAACAATGAAAGAGATAATGCATATAAATCAGTCTTCTATATTTTTTCTAATATTGTCTTTGTTTCCGTGAACTAGTTTTAATCATAGGGCTTATTAGTGTTAAATACTAGTTCTTTTTAAGTTTTTGAATGAATATGTGTAATTATTAAAGTAAATGTAACCAAATTAACATTAAACTAATCTATTTGAAAAAAAAAAACTCTTCAATTTCAATTATATCTCTACGAACATAGTTTCACCCTATTATGAACAAAAATACAGTTTGTGCTTGGGTTGTATTGCCTTGGCACAATTACAATTACATAGTTTTGATCAGTGGATCAATATGAAAATAATGAAATTCACATTTTTTTAGATTTCTCTGATATATTGAGTATTAGCACAAATGTTAATATATGATCAAATAATATGATTAAATATGTAAACATACTTGTCTATTTTGAACAGGTTTCAAACAAGAACATCTTTATATATAGAAGTTTCTTTATTAATTTCCACATCCTTTTTCATTTAGCCAGCATTCGCTCATGTTTTAATCTTCACTGCGATAGTCTATCACGAGAGTAATGGTGAAAGTTTCCTAGTGCCAGACACCTAGTCAGTGTCTCCAAGAACAGCTGTTTGGAAAAGTGCCAATTTGTAATGGAGTTAATAATATAAGGCAATAAAGTGGGCTTTTCAGAAAACTTAATGACTCCAGTTAAAAGGAGGAACATTCTTTTATATGTACTGAGCATATGACCTTTGCATTTTTAGTATACTGTTTTTTAATTGTAGTAAACATTAACGGTAATAGATATAAACAATATATTTTTATTTGAGAAATTTGGAGGATAATTTATTGCATTTTTCTTTTACAATGAAGTATTTTGGTTCCAAGATCATGAGATGTAAATGCAACGAAACAGTAACAGAAAAATAATGTCATTTTAACTAATATAAACAACCTTCATCACTGACTTTGGGTGATTTTGATGTGTCAGTGTAGGTTTATCCATTTTAACAAATGTACCACTCTGGTGGGAGGGGGGATGTCAATAGATGAGGGCAGCTATGTATGTGTGTCCGCAGGAGTTTATGGGAGAACTCTGCCTCTCAATTTTACTGTGAACCTGGAACTGTTCTTAAAAAAATAGCCTTAAAAATAAATTAAAAAAAAAAAAAAACTGGTCAACATAGCCTTAATATTTTCCTAAGTTTAATTAAACCGCAGGCAGATTTCTTCCTGCCTTTAGGTCCATGACCACCCTCCTATTTTGGCTTTCACAGAATCCAAACAGCCTAACCAAAGAAGTCCCTCCTCTCTCTCTCTTCTTGGAGCATTTGCTTTAGAAAACTTATTATTGCAATTTCTTTCCTGCCTCCTCGAGATGTAAATCTTTTTTAAAAAAATTTCTTAGCAGTTTTACAACGCAGGACTACCTTTCTCCGGGACCTGGAAACCATCCCTTTGAAATGTCATTATCCAGGGTGCTAGCTAGCTTCCTTATCTTCTAGTCTCTGTGGAGAGAATAGGAGCTCAACCTCAGTGAGCATCTCCTTCAGAGTTGTAAAACTACCTCCTGTCATGAAGAGAGGAGAAAGTTTACGTTTCCTATGGCTAAATCCAATAAGCAAACACAGATGGCCTGATTCCCCCAACTCTGCTCTTAGAAACTCCCCAGCCCCCTCTCCCCACCTTTTAAAAAAGGGGTTAAGACTGTGTTATATTCTCTCTTCACTGTTGCAAGAGCCTCCAATAAAATCTTCTTTGCCCGTTTACTGTGTCTAGTGCAATTTTTGCTTTAACAATATTTAGTGTCATTTTTGTTTTATGAAATGACAGTTTCAAGAACTGTAGGGTAGAAAATACAAATGAATAATACTGATTAGAAATAAACTGTATTAGAAGAGTCATCTCTTTTATTTTCTTCAAAATGTCCTTAAGCACGGATCCATACAAGTTTTAATTCTCAAACTAGATATAATAGCTTAAAAAGGTTGGACTAACAAAAATTCTTTTTTACTTCACTGTGATTGAAGTATAGCAACTATGTTCATTTTAATACTTCTGATTTAATGTGTAATCATTGGAATTTGCCCTGCATATAAAGGAAATACCTCAGACTAAAAATCAATAATAGCAGTTTTGAAAATCATTTTCTATTGATGAGATTCTGCTTCCAGAGTAAGACTTAGCCCACAATTTGAAACTTTATAGTAACATGAAAACAGTTCACAATTACTGTAATTTAGAATTTAACTCACATTCAAATTAAAATGGGTGGAAAAATAAAACCCTGTATGAAACCGTTTTCACTGTGTTTTGAAGCATCTTTTAAAATGTAAAATCAACATTGCTATTTTGGTCACAGCAAAGCATTTTCCCAAATGTCGTATTAAACTCATTACTAAGAGAATGACAAGGCTTTCTAAAGTGATTGTTATTTTCTCATAATAAAGGCAAAAATTGCCAGTGCTTCTGAACTTAAAATAAGATGTGATTGGAGTTGGATGAATTAGTTCTGATGAATATGTATATCAAATGGTTATATTTAAAAATATATCTGTATGCTTTGTTTCCATTCAAACCCGTATCTGGCAGACTAAATTTTTACTTAGAATATCCTCATTATCAACTTTCTTGATATCAAGGTTGCTTCAGAGTTACATTTTTAAGAAAAGGTTGACAATATTTGTTACAAATTAAACATGTTTTGGCTGTCTTTCTCAAGTCTTTGTTGTTTATTTTTATCATATTCATACTCTTCATTACTCTGTTTCATATTTCCTTGGCTTGTTTTTAGAATACTATAATGTGTTTTTCTCTTTGTTTTAATAAAATGGTTAGGAAAAGAAAATTGATGGATATTTCATGAAACATTTTAGCTATATAAAACAGAATTCCCATTTTTAAAGTAAATTATACTATTTACAATAGACATTTGCTATTATCTCTCAGCTAAATCCACAACTATTAGGTTTATGAGATGCAATTTTCTTATCTTAACAGATTATGTTATTGATATGTGTGAATAGTTTTAGGCAAATGATATAAACAATCTTGAGTAAGGAGAACATTTGACAAAAATAGAACCATTTTAGTCTAGATTAGGTTTTCAAAGATATGACTTTGCACATAGTTTTAATTTCTCTTCAATAATTATTGAATGAAGACGTAACATTTTCTCTTCTTTAGACCCCACTCCATTTTCAAATTACTCTATTTTTTAAAATTTTTTTTCTCCACTTCACTGAAAATGACCTTGCTTGGGTTGTTAAACTGAAATGACGTTTTTCATTCTTCATTTTTCTTGGCTTCTTCAGAAAATTCCAAATATTTGACCAACTTCTGCTTCTACAAATGCTCTTTGAATTTAATTCCTCACAATATAGAACATGGTTATTTCCCTTACTTTACCAGTTCATCCTAAATTATATCCTTCACTGAGACAAAATCTTCTACCAGAAATGAATGCTGAAATTCCTTAGGGTGTGGTCTTAGGGCATTTTCTACTCTTAGGCTTCACTTTCTCCCTAGTTCACTTGTTCCCAAGCATAGTCAACGTCAGAATCACCTAGGGAAAATTGAAAACTTGCACATTTTTGAGACACCTCCTCACAAATTTACTAGTAAAATGACAAACAATGTGGACTGTCTCCATAGCTCTTGGAGTGGATGCTGAAGACAGGAGTCCCACCAAAGCAACAGAATATCCAGGCTCTAGCTTTTAGACTTGCAGAAATGATTGAGGAAGGAAATCATGCTCAGAATTTTACCTGACCCAGGTAAAAAGACAAATTTGAACTTCAAACTTGTACTAAGTCTTGGTGCCATAATGTGACTGTTAAGAATTTACAGTTTTATTCACCAAAAAGATAGTCTATTGAATATGAGTATGGTACACACACAGGCACATTTTCATTATGCTAGAGAAAGAACAAGAACATCATTATTCTGAGCAAAAGGTCATGTTTACATTTGTTGCATTTAGAAAGACTTATCTTCCTTAATAAGGATTATTCATATATTTTTCTGAGATTCGTACTATTTATCTTTGCAGATATTTCTATCTCTGCATGAGTGCATCTTGATGATACTCACAAACATTTGTGATAAAGTTATTAGAAGGGGTTTCTTCATCTCATCCTGGATCAGGGGCTGACATGTAATGAACAAGTAACACATCTGTGTTAGAAAAATCACCTTGATGAAGATATTCATATTGTTGTTAACAGTGGAGGACAATAACGGAAAAGAAATCTACTTTGACTTAGGGAGTGCAAACTCAATTCACACATATAAAATACTCCTGTAGTCAGAACATTCTCTTTGTCACACTACCAGCTATGATATGGGATCTTTACTAACTTGATCTATATAAGCTAAATATCACTTTTTGGTCTTTGTCATCTCATCATCTTAACAATCAGGGAAAAAACTTCATCTTTAATATCTTTTCCCAGCATTCCTATTTTTCAGATAATGACACTTGAAGCATTTTTTCAATTACTATGGCCATTACATCAGTGAATTTCTCAACAATTTGATGAAGGCTATTATGGGACCTCCGGGGATGACATGATTAGGTGGTGGGTGGGCAGGTCATTTATAATGACTCTACACACCATTACTATTTCTTTGATATTTGGATATTTGATTGATGATATTATAAGGAATTTCTAGTTACTCTCACTTTTTAAATAATGTCCATCATCAGGTCCCAGTGGCTGAAGCTAGCACATTGGGCTAAAACTAAATGATATGCACATTCACATCAATAAATTCAGTCTAACAGAAAATTATGTTGTTTCTTCTTTTCTTGAAAATTATACAAATGTGTTTATGCATTCATAGGTTAGCTCAGCTTCTGCTTTTTATACCAGAGATATTTACAATTAGAAATAGGGGCATAAGGGTCAAAGAGAAAGCTGCAAAAAGGTCCCATGCTTGAAGAGAAAATTGACAGTGAAGCTCTACCAAGACCATAAAGACATGAGGGGTCAAATTCAAGGAGAAAGGGAACTGTAAGGGACTAAGCCCCACATTCTGTGATCCAATTCCCCCAAACATTTGCTAATCCCTAAGCTTTGCAATCAAGAGACCTTGAGCCCAGCAGAACATGGCAGCTAGGAGCCTAGTCACTAAGCAGAGCTTTTTGAAGTCTCACTGATGGAGGAAAGAAACATGAGACTTTAAAAATATCCACGGAGGAGTGTTCCTAGCAAATATCCTTGATTTCAATTAAAACCCCAGAAACGCTATACATTAAAATTAAAGTCAAATAGTTCAGTCCTCTTCCAAACTAAATTCTCGCATGAATCAATTCAGTTATTGTTTAGATATAAGAAATCTGATCCTACTATAAGTACCTGTTAATTCCCCTTTGCAGAAAGATATCATCAAGATGTTCTAAATTTTTATATGCAATTTCAATCATTCCATAAAAAAATAAACAGCCTGATAAACAGAACCAGATGACAAAACTCAAGATGTTGTCAAATAACCGAATGTCAGATAAACACAGAAAACCATTTCTTATGATTGTAATATACATTAGACTTTATTCTTTTCAAAGAAATTTCCTTCAATTTTCTGATTTCATCCATACAATAGTCCTGTGAGGTAGGTGGGGCAGACAACAGAATAGAACCAAAAGTGACCAATATATGGTAGTTATCAGATATGACCTCTCAAATAATTTGTGATTAATTTGTTCACAGACTGTAGCTTATGAGGAGAAAAATTACTCT
The DNA here is from genome assembly GCF_002201575.2 of Neomonachus schauinslandi. Lineage (NCBI taxonomy): Eukaryota > Metazoa > Chordata > Mammalia > Carnivora > Phocidae > Neomonachus > Neomonachus schauinslandi. The sequence continues at coordinate 17,008,152 of NC_058408.1, read as the reverse complement.
CTGAAATCTGGAGTCTACATTATTCAATAGAAATTTTAGAGAGGAAAAAGGACTTTAGAAGGGAAAAATCATAAGATTTAAGAAATAAACAGATTGGGGTGCCTGCGTGGCTCAGTCGGTTAAGCGTCTGACTCTTGATTTCAGCTCAGGTCGTGATCTCAGGGTCTTGGGATCGAGCCCCGCCTTGGACTCTGCTCAGCATGGGAGTTTGCTTGTGTCTCTCCCTCTGCTCCTCCCCTCGATTGCATTCTCTCTCTCAAATGAATAAAGAAATAGAATCTTTAAAAAATTTAAAAAATAAGCAGATTAATAGTATCCAAGACACAGCAGCAGAGAGTAATAAAGGCTTATTAGAAAAGGGGTCGGGCGCCTGGGTGGCTCAGTCGGTTAAGCGACTGCCTTCGCTCAGGTCATGATCCTGGAGTCCCGGGATCGAGTCCCGCATCGGGCTCCCTGCTCGGCAGGGAGTCTGCTTCTCCCTCTGACCCTCCCCCCTCTCATGTGCTCTCTCTCATTCTCTCTCTCTCAAATAAATAAATAAAATCTTTAAAAAAAAAAAAGAAAAGGGGTCAAAAAAATATCCATACTGATTATAAAGAGACAAAGAATGTATGAAAAATATGTAAGAGAGGAGTCATATGACAAACTGTTAAAAAAAAAAAAAAAAAGCTTAGCATCTATCCATGCAATTGGAGTCCCGAAATGAGAAGAAACTACAACAGAGGTGCTATTTTAAGAAAAAATGAATAAATACATTTTGAAAGGATGATGTACATACAGACTTAGTCCATATTAAAAACTGCAAATAGAATAAATAAAAAGAAAAATTAGGCATATCAGAGGGAAAAAAAACATAAAACCTAGCAATAGGAGAAAAATATATCCTCACAAAAGTAGCAAAGATAAAACTACAGTCAAATTGTCAGTAGAAATATGGAAAACCAGAAAACAATGGATAACATCTTCAAATGCTGAACACTAGAATTCTATTCTCAATAAAAATATTTTCAAAAATGAAATAATGTTCATACTAATTAAATTTGAACTTACACTAACCAGCCTTTATAAAAATAATTGAAGAAAGACTTCAAGATACAAAATGGTTCTGAATGGAGAATAGTAAATGAAGAAAGGAATACAGAACATATGAAATGCTATGTGTGTGAATCTAAATAAATACTATGTAAGACCATATTTATTTGGCTTTTTAGGTTTAATATACTGATTAAGACATGGAAAAAAGGCAATTTTCATGCATCTGTTTAAATTTTGGACCTTTGAATTATAATTATAATTCATGTTCTAATAACCTTCTCTGCTGATTATGTCTAATTTCTCATTCAATTGTGAATGTCCTCCAAGTTCATCTATGTTATTATAAATGGCACAATTTCCTTCTTTTTAAGGCTAAATAATACTCCATTCTTTGTATATATCAGATTTTTAAATCCATTCATCCACTGATAAACATTTAGGTTGATTCCATGTCTTGGCTATTGTGAATAATGCCGCAATGGGTATGGAAGTACAGACATCAATTTAAGATCCTGATTTCAATCTGTTTGAATATAAACCTAGAAATGGAATTGCTGGATCATACCAACAACATGGCATTTTCTCCACATTCTAGCCAACACTTTTTTTTTTTTTGATAATAATTATCCTAATAGGTGTGAAGTGATATCTTATTGTGGTTTTGATATACATTTCCCTGATGATTAGTGATGGTGAGTACTTTTTCATGTATCTCTCAGCCATTTGTAGGTCTTTTTTGTAAAAAGGTCTATTATTCAGGTCTTCACCCATTTTTTTTTTTAATTGGGTTATTTGTGTTTTTTGCTACTGAGTTATAGAAGTTCCTTATATATTTTGGGTATTAACCCTTTATCAAATGTATGATTTGCAAATACTTTCTCCTATCCCACAGGTTGCCTTTTCATTTTTTAGACTATTTTCTTTACTGTGCAAATAATTTTTAGTTTGATGTAGTCCTGCTTATCCTGCTTGTCTTATGCTTTTGTTGTTTATGTTTTTGGTGTCATAGCCAATAAATCAATGCCAAAAGCAATGTCAAGATTTCCTTTACCTTTCTTCTAGGAATTTTATGGTTTCAGGTTTTATGTTTAAGTATTTAATGCATTTTCAGTTAATGTTTGTGTATGTTGTAAGATAAGGTTCCACTTTCATCCTTTTGCATGTAGACTTCTAGTTTTCTCAGTATCATTTACTTACCCAGCAGGTATTCTTCACACTCCTGTTGAAGATCAGTTGACCATATATATGTGGGTTTATTTCTGGGCTCTCTATTCTATACCATTGGTTTATATGTCTGTTTTAATGCCAGTATCATACTGTTTTGTTTATTGTAGCATTGTAATATATTTGGAAATAAGGAAGTATGACAACCTCTCACTTCTCTTATCAGAATCAGAGATTTTTCCTATGACCTCTAGGTGACTTGGACTCCCCCTACTCTTAGCTTCATCTCCTTAAGGGAGTATGCTGGGCTGTCTCAGTTTCTCTCCACATCCCACAACCTAATAAGCTGGAACAATTATAATATTCACCTTGTTTCCCACTCACCCCCCAATGTCTCAGGAACACTGTCCTTTGCTATCAGATAACCACTGTGTCAAAAAGTTTGTGTAATGTGCTTTGTTTTGTTTGTTGTTCTTGTTGTTTTCAGCTAGGAATGGAAGTCAGGAGTGGAAGTCCCTCAACACACAGGACTAGTTTATTTTAATACAAAATTATTGAGTTCAGGGATTCATATACATTTTGAAAGTTTTAATTTTTAGTAGGCTCTATGAAATCACAGATGTATATTATCTCTAGAATAAGTACAGAAGGCTTGGTAATGGACATCCAAAGATATCAGGTCCTAATCCCTGGACCTATACATGTTACTTTATGAGGAAAACGTATCTTTGCAGATCTGATTAAATTAAGCATCTTGACATGGACAGATTAATCCAGACGATCGGAGTAGGCCCTCAATGCAATTATAGGTGTCCTTGTAAGAAAGAGGCAGGGGGAGGTTTCATACACAGAAGAGAAGGCAACATGACCACAGTGCAGAATTTGGGGCCACAAGTCAAGGAATGCCAACAGCCACCACAAGCTGGAAGAAGCAAGGAATAAATTTACTACAGCCTCTAGGGGGAGCAAAGCCTCGCTGGCACCTTGATTTCAGCTTAGTGAAACTGATTTCAGGCTTCTGGCTTCCAGAGCTGTGAGAGAATAAATTTCTGTTGCTTAAGCATCAAGTTTCTGATAATTAGTTACAGTACACAAAAGAAACTAATACAGTAACCAATAAACTATAACAAAAAATATGCATAACAAACACATGGAACAACTATCTTTTGAAAGAAGGAAAGATGAGAGAAACAAATGTGAAACAAACAGTAAGACTAAGACTTTAAATCCAAATACATAAGCAGCCTGTTTTCTGAATAAAACATGAGTTTTCAGTTTTGCCCCATGCTTGGCTTTGGCAAGTCCTAGGAAAAAACTATTGAAGATATCAGCTCTTCATTCTGTCATATCCTCCTTTTTTAAATGCTGGCCCTTCTAATCTTGGTTACCTCAGCAACACTCTAATGATTAATATATAGACATACATGTATGTATGTTAATTAATGCATTTTCCATATAAGCACTCAGTATAAAAGTTGTAAATTTTATTGTTTAAGAAAAATTCCCTGAAATGAAAGCATTCAAATAGAAGTTGACTCATTATGCGTTCTCTTAAATTCACTAATTAAATAGATAGTGTCACCATGAGCACTAATATACAGATATGAGTTACCAAGATTACTACTTCCATTTACTCCAGAAATATAACTCATCGTAATCCCATTATTTTAAAAACAAAAGTTATTTTTCATAGGAAAATTTTGAGTTAGTGGAGACAAAGGGAATTATTCAAGGAATTAAATAATGAATCTCTAGGCATACACTTGAAATAGAAAGAGTGGGTGAGTTTCAAGGTTATCCACAGATTTAATCCTTTTTAAAATGAAAACCTAAAATAAAAAATGAATACCTGGGCACCTGGGTGGCTCAGTCGTTGAGTGTCTGCCTTCGGCTCAGGTCATGATCCCAGGGTCCTGGGATCGAGTCCCACATCGGGCTCCCTGCTCGGCGGGGAGTCTGCTTCTCCCTCTCCCACTACCCATGCTTGTGTTCCTGCTCTCGCTATCTCTGTGTCTTTCAAATAAATAAATAAAATCTTTAAAAAAAAAAGAATACCTAAGAAGTTAAGATATGCTATAAACCAAAAGATAATTTTAATTGTCAACAAATAAGTGAAACAATATAATTAATAACTTATTAACTAACTGCACGATTGGTCCATAAGAATATATTGAAATTAAAATATGCAAAATATTTATACTTGCATTATCCTATTATAAAAGTTAATTGTATGTTTATTTAAAGTCTATTAACTTTATGGCCTTTTAATATTCAGAAATAATACACTTGCAATGTTATTTAAACCTCAGGTTTTGCTGTCATGGTCTTTCTTCCAGGAGTTTATTGAAGAAATAGTGAGACAAATAATGTCTCTTATTAGCCCTACCATATGAAGATTCAGAAATGGTACCACTTTTGAGTGGTAGCTAAGTAGTGAGGGAAACAGTAATTTAGTTTTTAAGTTAATGTGATTAAAAAATAAATCCTGAATCAACTTGGTTATTACCTTCTCCATAAAATGCTGTTTCTTAGTCTTTCAGGTAAACTTATCCACTATCTTTCATATGTTTTGTGATATTTTATTTGCAATTTTTAATACACATTGTTATTTATATTGTATTTTCATTTCTTTCTGTTTACTTCCCCCATATACCATGAATGGTCAAATCCAGAAACTATGACTTAACAGTACTTTTGTGTTTTCAGAGCTAAAGGAGTCACTGAAGTCATCACTAATGGACAGACACGTAGAGTGAATTCCTCTTGTTATATTGAAATAATCTCTGCAGAATGGTTAATCCTTTCATCAGATAATTTTTAAATTTAAATAAATTTTTTCATGTTACATAGTATTCATTTCACTGCCTTTTCTCTCTTCTTCAACTGCAGAACCAAAAAGCTATATCATGATTATCTATTGTACCTGTTTCTTCACTGAATGAGAGCAGAAATTTTATCTATTTACCATTTTGTTCTGAGATTCTAGAATACCATCCAGCATAAATATTATCATATTCATCATACAATGAAATAGTTATCCAGTTTTCAAATTCATATGTGGACACATTATTCCATTCTTGTTCTCAAGCAATATGGATGAATGCAAAGCAAATCCTTAAAAAGTGTCCACTCTTTTTAAAATTCCTTGACCACTCTCCTTTTGAGAAAGAAATATTGTATTTCTCTAGCCATAATGATAAAGCAATTAATAATTGTATATGGCATTAAGATAGAATGTCAATTTCAATTTGAAAGTAGAAATATGAATGATATATATAGACATTTATTTAGTTTTAAAGACTTAACATTTACATTATCTATCAAATCAGTTAATTCATACTGTCAGTAGCCAGATTGTTAGTTACTAGTTATTTATGATCTTAAACTGTGATCGAAGGGTTTTAATTTATAACATACATGGTTCTTATACTCTATAAATTTACATGTCCTATCATCAAGATAATCAAATGTTAATTATCTCTGTAATAAAAGCTTTCTTCATATATGATCACAAACTGAATAAAAGACTGCTAAAACAACTTACATTATTTTTATATTCAAATCAGGATCAGGAGAATATGTTTTATGTAATTTTATTTATTCATATATGAAAAAGTTATAGTTTATGATTTAGCCATATCAAAAATACTTATTATTCCAATAAAGTCAATAAAAATTGGCATTTAGAAACTTTTTCTTCCTGGGGTGCCTAGGTGTCTCAGTCATTAAAGCGTCTGCCTTTGGCTCGGGTCATGATCCCAGGATCCTGGGATCAAGCCCTGCATCGGGCTCCCTGCTTGGTGGGAAGCCTGCTTCTCTCTCTCCCACTCCCCCTGCTTGTGTTCCCTCTCAAACTGTCTCTGTCAAAATAAATAAATAAAATCTTAAAAAAAAAAAAAACCTCTTTCTTCCTAATGATAAAAGAATTGGTGGGCCATGAACTTCTCTCTTGACTGAAAAATATCCAGATATGTTGTCCTATTTTTGTTTTCTTAGTAAGAGAATTTTGGAAAAACAATTATCTTTATAGATTGTGAAACACGTGAAATATGTTGAGTGGTGTTCCAACATTGCAATAGAATAGAAAGAATAGATATAAAAAAAAAAATCCACAAGACTAAAGAGGTAAACATTCAAGGACTCATTTCTTTTTTAAAATTTTTTTTCATCCATTATGGTTCCATGAAGATAACATTCTTTCCTATTTGTAAGATATTATAATTTTTAAAAATCCAAATCAATTTCAGAGCTATTGTTTTCCTTTACCTTGAAAGATTCTCTAAATATACTTAACATCATCATAATTGAGAGATACTTTTATGTCAACCTGTTTATATATCAGTGTCTTCACCTCTTTGACATAACCTGTGAAATGTCATTTAAAAATATCTACCATGTATTATTTATAATAACATCATATATCTCAGATTATGCTTGCTTAACTGTTTTTTTTTTAAGATTTTTAGTTATTTATTTGAGACAGAGAGAATGAGAGACAGAGAGCATGAGAGGGAGGAGGGTCAGAGGGAGAAGCAGACTCCCTGCCGAGCAGGGAGCCTGATGCGGGACTCGATCCCGGGACTCCAGGATCATGACCTGAGCCGAAGGCAGTCGCTTAACCAACTGAGCCACCCAGGCGCCTGCTTGCTTAACTGTTAAATGTTCAATGAGTAAGAAAACAAGTTAAAAATGGAAATAATTTTTCATTCAAATTTTGTAGTACTGTCAAAACTAGACAAGGAAACATTCCATGTTTAAAAATAAATAAAAACATTTCATGTTTAAAATTGTGATATTTGTGTTTTGAACAGATTATTTAAAAAATAATTATTTATGTAAGAATTTTCTCCCCAAAGAAAACATATAAATATAAGAAGTGATTATTTTAATTTGAATTACTTTTAATTTTCTCAGCCAGGAATTAAAACTACCTTTTTTTTATTTTTAAAGATTTATTTATTTGAGAGAGAGAGGGAGGGAGGGAGAGATCGCACAAGGTGGGGAGTGGGGTCAGAGGGAGAAGCAGACTCCCTGCTGAGCAGGCAGTGGACACAGGGCTAGATCCCAGGACCCTGAGATCATGGCCCCAGCTGAACTGAGCCACCCAGATGTCCCAAAACTACCTTTTTTCAAGACTTTTGTGAGAGAAGTCATGATGAGTTATATAATTAACATTAAGAATGATAATGGATGTAATATTAAGATGATAGCCCAAGCACAAGGTAAATCTAATAATTAGTTTTGACAGTCTCTTCAATAAATGGTGCTGGGAAAATTGGACAGCCACATGCAGAAGAATGAAACTCGACCATTCTCTAACACCATACACAAAGATAAACTCAAAGTGGATGAAAGACCTCAATGTGAGACAGGAATCCATCAAAATCCTAGAAGAGAACATAGGCAGTAACCTCTTTGACATCGCCCACAGCAACTTCTTTCAAGATACATCTCCAAAAGCTAGTGAAACAAAAGCAAAAATGAACTTTTGGGACTTCATCAAGATAAAAAGCTTCTGCACAGCAAAAGAAACAGTCAACAAAACAAAGAGGCAACCCACAGGATGGGAGAATATATTTGCAAATGACACTACAGATAAAGGGCTGGTATCCAAGATGTATAAAGAACTTCTCAAACTCAACACCCAAAAAACAAATAATCAAGTCAAAAAGTGGGCAGAAGATATGAAAAGACATTTCTCTGAAGAAGACACACAAATGGCTAACAGACACATGAAAAAATGTTCATCATCATTAGCCATCAGGGAAATCCAAATCAAAACCACATTGAGATACCACCTTACACCAGTTAGAATGGCAAAAATGGACAGGGAAAGAAAGAACAAATGTTGGAGAGGTTGTGGAGAAAGGGGAACCCTCTTACACTGTTGGTGGGAATGCAACTTGGTACAGCCACTTTGGAAAACAGTGTGGAGGTTCCTCAAAAATTTAAAAATAGAGCTAACCTATGACCCAGCAATTGCACTTCTGGGTATTTACCCCCAAACAAACAGATGTAGTGAAAAGAAGGGCCATATGCACCCCAATGTTCAGAGCAGCAATGTCCACAATAGCCAAACAGTGGAAAGAGCTGAGATGCCCTTCAACAGATGAATGGATAAAGAAGATGTGGTCCATATATACAATGGAATATTACTCAGCCATCAGAAAGGATGAATACCCAATATTTACATCCACCTGGATGGGACTGGAGGAGATTATGCCAAGTGAAATAAGTCAAGCAGAGAAAGTCAATTATTATATGGTTTCACTTATTTGTGGAACATAAGGAAGAGCATGGAGGACTTAGGAGAAAGAAGGGAAAAATGAAGGGGGGGAATCAGAGGGGGAGATGAACCATGAGAGACCATGGACTCCGAGAAACAAACTGAGGGTTTTTAGAGGGGAGGGGGTTGAGGATGGGTTATGCTGGTGAGGGGTATTAAGGAGGGCATGTACTGCATGGAGCACTGGGTGTTATACGAAACAATGAATCATGGATCACTACATCAAAAACTAATGATGTATTGTACGCTATCATAACATAATAAAATTAAATTAAATAAAAAACAAAGAACTCAAAATAAGGTCAGCTAACCTCCACAGACTTGAACCTTTCACACTTTGCTAATCTGCATAATAAAAAGATGTTTCTAAAATTCTGATAAATGGGAAATAAACCAAAAATCAAAACAGAGAGTAAGAGAATTCATACTTCATTTGATACATGTGATATATAATGTTGGCAACTTTTTTCTGATCTACATTTTTACATTTGGTACTCATGATAACAGGAAAAAATTAAGATTTATTATCATTATTTTGAATTATTTCAATATGTCTTATTATGAAATCATATAAAACTTCAAGAGACTTATAGAAGAAGGCAAAATAAATATAGAACAAAATGTTGAATCCAAGTAATTGTATGTAGGATAAACAAAGTAGAATGAGTGAATGGACAGCAGGAAGTCCCTTTTTAAAAAAGATCCTCATTTGATATTTGAGTATTTGAGTAGAAGCCCCAAATGATCTGAGAAGGCAAGTCTTATGGTTATTGGAGATGAGCAGTCCAAGCCTAGGTATCAGCACTGTGAAGGCTGGGAGGGGAAATCTGAGGATGATCATGGAATCACAGGATGAAGGTAAAGTTGAACAGAGGGGAATGAGTAGAGGTAGGTGGAAAAGGATGTGTCTTAGTTAAAGGAAGAATTTTGATAAGAAAAGTAGACTTTTTATTTATTTATTGGAGTGCAATAGGACGCCTTTGGAGGGATTTGAGTCAGGAGTGACAGGATTTGTGATATTTAAATAGGATCATTTTGGGAATTATCTATTTGGAGCAAGCATAAACATTTTCATTTAGAGGATACAGAAATAGTCCAAGTCAGAGATGAGGCTGGTTTGGACTGAGGTGGTGGTAAAGTATTCAGATTCTGCATATAAATCAAAGAGAGAGAGAGCTGTAATCATATATACATTGGGTGGGATATGTACAAAGAGATTGGTAAAGAATGACTCCAGAGATCTGGAGCCGAGCAAATGGAAGAATTAAATTTAGAGCTAATCTGCAAAACCTAGATTAAAAAACAAATAAACAAAAACCTTAAAACCTTTTTGCTCCCTTAGAAGGATTATCTGATTACTTTCATTCAAATTTCCAACTTTCTCTGGAGTAAAACTAATTGAATAAGTAAACTTAGAGCTTTGTGAGTTGAACTTCTATTTAGCTATAAGATGCATGAATTTTAGTCCTTCTTTATTAATGGACAAGCAGTTATGTAAAATCCTTTTTATCCTGTGAAATTTTCTTTTGGGTTAAATACTTAAAACCTCAAAGAATTTTTTCGAAGTTTGGTTTATCAGAGGAATAAGTGAAGTGCCTTTTAAAAGTGATCATCATGGCAAAAGGAGATATCTGAAAAAGGACTTGGACCAGGTTTGAAATATACTTCTTTCCTGTAGTAAGAATTCTAAGAGTTTTGCACTTGGATAAGCTTGTTGTGACCTTTGCAATTTCAGAATCGCCAATTATGATATAATTAAATGCCTTCATTTTCAAATACATTTATGAGTAGTTGAGAAACATTTCTGCCCTGAGAAAACAAGGGCTTTGGTCTGTGTCTTTTCATAGGCTTACCTGAGGCTGATATCCTAGCAGTAACAACACAGTAGCAATTACCGTAAACATTTTCTTAACCATCTGTTAACAGCTATTCGTTTCAATTTAATATAAAGAAAACAAAAATTTTATTGTAGTATATTTGCTATTACTGCTAGATTCAAATATTGGAATTATTGCACACTTTGAAAATGTGCAATTCAAATTAAAAAAGAAATACTTGGACCCCAAATTCAAAACATAGTCATGGAATTGCAATCCAGGGAAGGCAAAATAAAGGAATTTTATATGTTGATTATCCTAACTCAATGATAGATCGTACCTGCACATACAGGCAGAGCAAGGAGGAACAATAATTGCTCATTTCATGTGTATTTTAGCTTAATTAATGTTTCATTACATTTAACACCTTTGTCTTTAGTATATTTTATAATCTCTTCCTTTAATTTAGCTTAATCTACATTTATATCATTTTTTCTTAATTTTAAAATGTTCTTTAATTTTTGTTTGCTCTCAATGTAAATTAAATTTTCATTTCCTTCTGTTTCTCAGCTGATTTTGGATACTTACTTCTATTATTTAAGTTTATTTTTCTCATTTTGTATAAGCTAAGATATATCTAATATATCTATATATTTGTCTTTCCTGTTTTCCCACTCTAATTAGCTTTCCAACAATTCTCATATTCTATAAAGTAAAATTTTAATTCCCTGTGTCTTGAAATCTAAATCTGCTAGAAAAAAAATAATCTAGTACTTTACTTAAACAGTAATATCCCCTTTGCCCCAAGATAGTGACAATTCTGCTGGGTATTCCAACAGTACATCTAGAAGTTAGAACTTGGCTTCACTGTGATCTAACTCTTAACCAAATACATCTGCAGATTAACTGTAAACCTAAACAGAAGTTATTTGGGAGGATAATACTCCTGAAAACTTTCACTATGGATTCCAATATTTAAACTGAATGAAAAAGTCTATGGTTAACCCTTGACAAGATACCCTGAAATGAGGAATTATAAAATAATTACAAAAATAAAATAAAATAAATTAATTAATTATAAAGATATTTCAGAATCAGGGTGTGAGAAATTCTTTCCCTGTAACTATTTTTTTTTTTTTTTAAGTAGGCTCCACACCCAGCGTGGAGCCCAACTTGGGGCTTGAATTCACAACCCTGAGATCAAGACCTGAGTGAGATCAAGAGTCAGATGCTCAATGACTGAGCTACACAGACACCCCTTTCCCTGTAACTTGCTGATAAACATATCATGCAATGTATTCCCCTTCCTATCAAAAGAGTATTTTGAGATATTTTCTTAATGGGTTTGTTTCCTCAACAGGGCTCTTTTTGAAAGCAAAGCTAAAGCAGAAAGAACAGGACTCTGAGACACAATGCATCTAATTTTATTTTATGAGATAAATTGATTTCACATGACTTAATGATGGCAGTTTCTCTCCAGATCAAGTCTAGACAAGTGGGTATCTCATTTTTGCATAAAATGACTAACAGAAAATATGTACTGAAATGAGAGTGCAAAAGTTAAACATGAAATTTATATTCATGGGGTAAGAGAAAGCTCCTTTCTCAGGGAATTTGAATCATAAAATGTCTAAAATTCTACATCAATTTTAGGCACCATCATTAAAATATACTGCCAGAATTTTGTACAAGTTCATAAATGGTAGTATTTTCATTCATTTAAATCCAATATCATCTCATAAAAGGTGAAGGTTTGCTACTGCTTTTGGCATGCCTAGGGATTTCCATGTTTTTCTAAATGGTATGGAATTTATGAAGGTTCCATTTTCATCAGATATCATTCTTACTGTCAGTTTTCTCTCACTTTGTAAAAAAAGTGAAACAAAATTACATTTATTTAAATTCTTATACAAACTAGCATCGCTCTATTGGCACAGATTAAAAGCACTACTGCAGTTGAGCTATTGGCTTGCATATTGTACCACACGCCTAATTTCAATGTTATTCAGTAGTATCAACTAGAACTGTGTGTCAAAGGGCCATTTAACAGATCAATGTGTAATGTGCATAATCAAAAGTTGTCCAACTCAGCATACAAAATTGAGTTCCTGACCTCCCACTCACCACAAACCTGGTCTTTGTGAAGTTTATGATGATACCATTATACAGTCGCTCAGTCCAGAAATGTCAGAGTCAGTCTTGTTCTCATACACCCACTACCCAATCCATCAGGAAATCCAGATTTTGTCTACCTTTGGTCATCTCTTAGCCATCACTGAGGATCGAATCACCACTGGCTCACTTAAATTATCAAGCCTCCTAACAAGTCTGTTTTTGTTTTTTTTTTTTTCCCTTAGCCCAATTGATTATTCTAATAATAGAATAGTGACAGTGTTTTTTTAAAGTCAGAATTCAGATTATGTCACTCCTCTGCTCTGAGACTCTCATCAGCTATCCATCCCCTCATAGAAAAGACATTTAAAGCCCTATGTGACCTGCCACCCCTCCTTTGACTGCATATGCTATCATTTTTCCCTTGCCCTCTTCATTACCTTAGCCAAAGCAATGTTCTCAAGGGAGATGCATATTTCAGTCGAAAGACAGAAGTTGAAGGAAATAAAAAGGTTAAGGATATAGTGTATTCTGATTATACTGGCAATAAGTGTTTTGGAGTTGGGAAAGGGTGCATGTGGGGTTAGGTAAAGGGGTGTACAGAACTATGGGGAAATGGAAGAGAGAGGCGATGAGCGACTTTTGGGTTTCTTGGGTGATTGATGGAACAGACACACGAAAGGGATGAGGGGTTGTGTCCTGATTGCTTCTTAGGCAGATTGGGGTGGTTGTGGCTGAGAGTATTTTTCTGTTTGTCACTACAGACATGCACACAGTCCTCTGTGTTCCGCATCTCATTCTTGCCTCAGGAGGAGCAGTGTAGCAAGGGACACACAGAGTTCAGGACTCTGATTCTCACTTCTGTTAATGGTGTTTTATAGATAGAAAAATGTTTCTAGGACCAAAACGAGCTCTGCATTTCCCTCACTCTTGCCTTTCAAAGAATCTCTTAAAAAATAAATGTTAACAGCAGGACTAGATTTGTGGTTTACTGCATTTCAATTTCAATCCTCTTGTCTTCCCCTTAGACAATGCTGTCTATAGCTGGTGGAATGTTACAATTAATATAACTAATAACCATTAAGTAAGTGTTTGTTGTGTGCAGGCACTTTATATGGATAATCCAATTTAATTTAATCACTACATCAACCCAATTTGATTAGGATTGCACAGTCAGTAAGTTGAAGAACTGCTATACCACTCCACGAGCTGCTTTGCACCAGTTTCTCCCGTTTTTAGATCATCAGGGTCAGAATGAGGACAGTGAGCATGGCAGATTAGACAGCGTGGGTCCTGATGCAAATTGTGCTTGCTTCTCATTTTATAAGGTTGCCCTTATAAACTTAATATGTTTTGAAGTAGGCTAAATTATCTGACCATGGCTTTTCATGAAATATTTCAGCTACATAAACATGCTATTATGCATAAAATGAAAGCTAGTCAATGTGAGTTTGCTCAAGATATGTTCTTGAAAGCATGCTGTGTGGGTCTGAGAACTGAACATGGTTAAAATTATTTGAAATCTAATAATGGTTGAACTATACATCTGAAAATCTCTATAATCCTGGGGTCAAGTGTATGTTCACAATTATATAAAAATACCTCTAAATAAAAAAAAAAAAATGACTGAAGGACCGAGAGACTGTGACAATCTCAATCAAAGTAAGCTCACTGGTGATGTGCTTTTAACAAAACTTTGAGAGGCCTCTGGAGATACCAAGGATATCAATCTGAGGGATACCTGGAACAGGCAGATCCTCATTAGGTTTGGCAGGGGTGCACAGCAGGGCAGTCATTTTCAAAGCAAAACCAAGTAGAAATGAAGTGAGTAATCCCTGGGCTGCATATATTCCAGATCAGTTACTACTATTTTAATAGCCCGTTGGATAAAGGAATTTTTAAGTTACCGCCTTAAAAAATCATCTCTCATAAATTAACTTTATAAGGGGCAAAAAGCCAGGATGTGCACTGAATGTGAAGGGAGGGAAATTAATCAAAGTCATCATTAAATAACTACTTGAAATCTATTTTTAATTGCATTTTGTAGTTTGATCTGAATATCAGTGCAGTTTTTTTTTAAAGCAAAAGAGTCTGAAACCATGAGAAAGAACAAATTCCAAGAAAATATCTTTCCATACCTTATAGAGTTTTCTGTCTTCTTCAATGACTATACCCCCAGTTTTGCTTTGTTTTGTTTTTTGCATACACATCAATAATGTATTTTAACCTATAAGTCAGTCTGTAGTCCTGGGGTCTGTAAGCCAGTTGATTTTACAAAGAAAGCCAACTTATATCATTGTTTGCATTTTATTTTCTTCAGTGACTCATATTTCTCCAACACTGGAGAAATAAATTCTTCTTATTCTCAAACAACTTTCAATCTAGTTAGGGAAATACAGCACGATTATATGGAACCTGTAGCATACTATTGTTAATCTATGTTATTTTTTTAAAGACTAATGTTATTAAATTTTAAAGTTACTTTACATGAGAACTAAAGGCAAAAAATAATGTTATAGGTCAGAGAAAAACAAATCCTCTTAAGGTAGAAAAGGAAGTAGATAATAGATGCTAGCAGAGTTTATTCCTTTTTTCTTTCAATCAGCAAAGATTTAATTAAGCAAGTAACATGTGCCACACTCTACTCAAGGTTCCATGGAAATATCTAAGGGTTAATAAGACAAAGTCTCTGCCTTCATACAACTTAGAAGTTGTTGAGATTTAGAGACATAAGAAATATGTACATAAATTAGAGGAGAGAGAACAAGTAAAGGTACAGAAATGAGGGGGCAAATACATTACTTGGAATAAAATAATAATGATAATGATAATATTAAGCTATGGTATATTTTCTAACTTAGACATACTGTGATTAATCAGAAATAAAGCTGGAGACAGCCAATCAGGGTAGATTCTGAAGGAAATTAAGAACAAGCTTAAATCATACATTATTTCCATTGGCAACAGGGAGCTGTTGACAGCTTTTCAACAGAGTACTGTCATGCCAAATAATTTTGAGGAAAAAAGAGCAGCCTATAGGATGAATACTAGGAAAGAAACATAAGAAAGGGTACTGTTAGAACAGTGTGAGGGTACTTGATAATTAACTCCTGCAAAGGGTGGTACCTCTGAACACAGGAAGAATGAAACTTTAAATAAGAGGGAGGAAAATAATATTTATTGATAGTCTAGGATATGTGTGCTTCATGTGTCAACCTAGTTAATGCTCATAAAAACATTTTATTGCATTTTAAGTATGAATAAGCTGAACAAGAAAAATTTTTCTTAAAGAGACAGAGTAGAGGTTTAATCTAGGCTTTTCTGAATAAAACACTCATGAGTAGGAGTGGTAAATAAGCATATGGAAAAAAATGCTCAATTAGGGAAATACAAACTAAAACCACTGTGAGATACCACCCAGGAGAATGGCAGAAAGGAAAGAAAAAGGAATAAAAATACAGTGTAAATGCCCATCGCTAGGGACATTTTTAAGCGTCTGGAACTCTTATCCAGTGTTGTTGTCAACGCAAAACAGAACATTCTCTTTGGAAATTACTTGGCAGTTTCTTAGAAAGTTAAGCATGCATTTATCATATGGCCCACCAATCCAATACTCCTAAGTATCTGTCAAAGAAAAATAAAGACATGTCCACACAAAGCCTGCACACCAACGGTTACAGCAGGTTTATTCATAACTGCCAAAACCTGAAAACAAAATATCCATCAACTTGTGATGTACAAACTGTAGTGCATTTGTGTAATAGAACACTACTCAGCAATAAAAAGGAATGAAATACTGACACATTAAAAATTAAAAATCTACATGGGGGGGACATTTCAAAAGCATCATGCTAAGTTAAAGAAACCAGACATACGATCATATTCTATTATTACATTTGTATGACATTCTGCAAAAAATAAAAGTATAGGAACAGAAAACATGTAAGTGGTTGACAAGGGCTTGGAGGGGGAAGAGGGATTCGATTATAAAGCCATCAGGCTATTTTTTGGGACGATGAAAATATTCTCAATCTTGATTCTGAAGGGAGTTTACAAGACTTTATACCTTTGTCAACGTTTCTAGATTTGTAAACATAAAAGGAATAAAATATACTCTACCTAAATTATAACTCAGTTTAAAAAAAACCCATGTGTATGCCATGCAGAGTGGAAGATGAGGAAGATGGGCTTCTTGGGAAAAGCCCTCCAACTATTAATATCTACATGCTTTTGAGAGTGAAAAAGTTTAGGCGTGACTTTCAACCGTTTTTTTGTTTTGTTTTGTTTTTACAACTTAAAATAATTACCTAATTCCTATGTGCTTTAGTTTCTTCATCCATGAAATGGTAATTCAAGCATTCCTTCATTCATCTAACATTTATTGAGCTCTTACCATTACGAGACATGTATTTTTACACTGGAAACAAATTAATGAGAAAATGACTAAATCCCCAACTGTTGGTCCTCTTGGAACTTTCATTATTCTGGGAGCAAACAGAAATTGAAATTATAGTAATTCTTTTAATTCATCAAATTGTTATTAAGATTAGTAGTTATTATGTATTTAACTTAAGGAAGATATATATGCTTAGCACATGTTAAGGCAGGTAGGTATTGGTATTTTGTAAGTAGCTTTTTTATTTGCTCAAAAACAAATCTTCCAATATTGTGCCAAAGTTTTGTGAGACAAGTCATATAGAAAGGGTTGGTTAGGGAGTTGAGATGCAGTGGAGGTGGTCTCACCTATCAGAGGTGGTCTCACTTATCAGAGAGTAATTTGTTTCCTTCTCACGGCTTCAGCTTCCTTAATGCCTTTGTTTCTGCGTACGAACTCCTGGACTTGCGCCCAAAGTCCTGCATACAAACGTCTAACGTCTTCTTACAGGCTGAAATGAGACCCTGGTGCGGAAATGGAGGTAAGGGCAGACTCAAAGGGTACTACAGCTTCGTACACAAGCTTTATAATCTGCCCTCCTATTTTCAGTCACACCCACACTCCCACTTTCACACCAATTCTTTAAACCCTTAGAAGTTCTGTTATATGAACTGATATGTTCAGGGATTCCCCCTTTGCCGGCTTGGGTTGTCCTGCTAAATTCGTGGCCATTTGTTGATTTTTGTCTCCTTTGCTTTCTTTGTGGGTTTATGTTCTTTTCGAAGATTTAGGAAGTATTATCTTAGTTTGGTAGGGCTGCCACAACAAAGAACTACAGACTAGGTGGCTTAAGTGACAGAGATATATTTTCTCACAATTCTGGAGGCTAGAAGTCTGAGATGAATGGTAGGTTTCTTCTGAGGCCTCTCTCCTTGACTAGTAGATGGTCATCTTCTCCCTCTGTCTTCATATGGTCTTCTCTCTTTGGGCCTATCCCAAGCTCCTCTTATAAGGACACTGGTCATATGAGATTAGGGCCCACCAGTGTGACCTCATTTTAACTTAGTTACCTTGTTGAAGACCCTATCAACAAATAGAGGCACATTCTGAGGGACTGGGTGTCAGGACTTCAACATATGAATTTTGAGGGGATACAATTAAGCCCATAAGAGGAAGTATTCAAAATCAGTTATTTCTATCAGGAAACTCTACTCTAGGCATTTTGCTTGTTTTATGCTACCAAGTATATGTAAATAAGAAAACAAACACAGGCCATTCCAGCCTGATTGAAAAGAGAAATACAGAGACGTTTTTTAATTAAATTGGATTTCTCATCTAATCTAAAAATAGCTATGTGCCTTATAAGAGACATTTGTAGCAACTTTTAATCCTAAAATCTAAATCTGAATGACTTATACCTCAGATTAATGTCATTACTTCTCTGGAGCTTATAGATTACACTGAATTATGGAAACCATAAACCTTCAGTAAGTATTTCTTAAGTGAATAAATGAATAAGCAATCTAGGATATCTGTGCCATTTTGGGTTACAAATTCTGCCTGAATTCTATTTAAACATGCAAATTAGCCCTCACATAATTACACATTTGTCTCCTTTTTGAGTCAGAATCCCTTTAAAACAACAGTAAGGTAATTTTTCAAGAGACAAAGATTATAGGAAAACACAAATCACTAGAAGTTATATCAACCAATTATTTGGAAGTCAGAAAGAAGATGGATTGTGCCAGGGCTGATTCATCTTCTCCAGAGAAACTAAATATTTGAATGAAAAACTCTACTGGAAGTGACATTTGTGAATTTTACAAAAATATTGCCAACTTTTTCCCATGCCACCCTAGATAAGTGATTCTCAACTACAGGTGAGGTTGCCCCCAGGTGATAGCAAAATATAGAGACACTGTGATTGACACACTGAGGGGGTGCTACCGACATTCAACTGATAGACACCGGGGATGCTGCTAAAAATCCTACAATGCACAGGACACCGCCCAACAGAGACTATCCAGTTCTAAATGTCAATAACGTTGCTGGTGATAAATCCTGTGCAATATAAATCCCACCACTTTATACTTTTTAATTAGCTTTCAGTGCTTCATTCTTAAGAATTTGGTGTTTGAGGGACACTATATGAAAGAGAAAAAAAACAAGTGAATTAAAAATAAAATAGTAATCCAGAGAGAAAATTAACCCTGGATGTCCTTAGTGGGGGGGGTGGGGATGATTATCAGTATCCTCCTTCAATATCCCCCTATCAATATCAAACTAATTGAGAAATAACTAAGAGCCAGCAAATAAAAGATTAAAATGTTGTATTTATTGCTAATGGATAAAACCATTCCTAGGGCCTTCAACTTAGATCTACATACAAGACCTCAGAATTATCCAGACATGACAGCATAGCACAGGGCCACGGCCAGGCCTCTTCACCTCTGCCTCTAAGGTACAACGCTTGCACCTGGAACACAGCAATGTGTAACCTAGACAGGCAACTTGATTCCAAGAAACAGCAAAGGAAAGTACAGAGTTATGCATGCTTATTTTCTCCTTCAAAACTCACCACTGAGTTTTCAAAATTCACTTCCTTTGGGTTACATTGTAAGGGGGCAGAAAGATCAGGTATGTTATGCTAAAGATTTCCTTCCACAGAGAAGAAATCGTCATGCATGGGAAACCAACACTCTCTCAAACATAGAAACAAGAAAGAAAGAGGGGGAGTGGGAGAGAGAGAGAGAGAAAGAGAAAGAAAGAAAGAAAGAAAGAAAGAAAGAAAGAAAGAAAGAAAGAA